>NW_015634502.1:649443-708708 GCF_001515625.1 Sinocyclocheilus rhinocerous
ACATATCCCAACAGACTAAAGGCTGTAATTAAAGCAAAAGGTGGTTCAACAAAATACTGACACAAGGGGGGTGATCCTTTTTCCTGATTCTGATTTTTTTCCCCCTCACATGTTGGTGTTATATCTTTCACTTGGATGTTATAAGTTGCACTGAGTAAATACAGCTGGATAAAACAACTGTGATAAAATAAACAGTGTCCATCTTCATTTCAGGCTGCAAAGCAATTTTTTTAAATTATTTTTAAGGGGGTGATTCTTTTCTATACCCACTGTAACTGTGATGTTCTACAAAACAACAAGCTTTAAAACACTTTTTTTTCTTACTGCTGAAAATTAGATCACTTACTGTGAAATCTGTTTTCTCTCAGGTACATCACCAGTGTAAGCTTCATGGTGAATACTTCTACATCACTCTTGTCAACGTAGTCTATAGTTACAACAAAAATTTATCTTGACTTTATCTAGTGGTTATTTTGGGAAAAACAGTAGGGGGGGCTTTTCCCCCACTCTACCCTACTGTTTTAAAAGCTATTCTTGAAAAAGTAAATGCATACTGATGAACAAGTACAACTTTGATATTGCCACACAGGTCTAAAAAGACAGTGCTACCTGAAGGGATACTCAAAATCCACATCTATTTTCAGGTCACTGTCTGATCTGTTTCTGCACTCCACGCTCATCCTGAAGGAGCCGGAGTAGCTCCCACAGGTGGAGAAAGCAAAGATGGCAAACACCTGGAAAAAAGGTTTATATTTATGCATTTGGCAGATGTTCAAAAGCATTCAAAGTACACATTTTATCAGTTCATGCATTCAGGAATCAAGCCCATGACCTTTCCCAGGTAGCCAGTGCAATCGGGCCAATTGCGGCTGAGTGTCGGCTCACTCGGCTGTGTTCTGGCAGCTCACCGAAAGTGAGTCAGCTCTGGCCCAGTAATGTTTGCCAGATTTGGCTAGGCTTTGGATGTGCAGACCTGGCCCGATTTGCACTGAGACACGGCACATTTAGCCACATTCGGCCCGATTACGGACCATAAGGGCTGGTCTAATTTTGGCTGAGATATGGGCATGCAGGCCTGGACCAGTTTAGGTTGAGTGCTGGGGGTAGGTCTCCATTTACAATGTGCTGAACAAATTCTTCCAAAGGTATGTTCCAAATGTTAATATTTACCAGAGTTACCATTCACGTTATCACTCTGAGATTGTCTGAATTACCATACGTGTCATTGTCTCTTCACCTTTTTGTCTCTCTTTCTGTCAATCTGTCCCTCTTTTAGGGTACGCTGCTGGACAGAAGCTCCTGGAGATTCTGAAACTGAGCTGACACCACCGGCATTGGGCCACTCGTCGGTGTGATTGTGGCCCAATACTGGTGGTGTTGGCCCAGTTTCAGTACCCAGACTCGGGCCAGTTCTGGCTAAGTGTTTCATTTCTCGTCGGTGTGATTGTGGCCCAATGCCGGTGTTGTTGTCTCAGTTTTAGTACCCAGACTCAGGCCAGTACCGGCTAAGTGTTTCAATTCTTGTCGGCGTGATTGTGGCCCAATGCCGGCAGTTTTGGCAGCCAGACTCGGGCCAGTGTATTTGGGCCGATTCTGGGGCGTCCTTCATCCCATATCCATGCCGAGTCTGGCAACCGTAGCTGGACCAAGTTATTTCTTCCGGCCTGCCGGATCTGGGCCATTATCGGGCCAAACCGTTTTGTGGCTAAGTGTTTCATTTCTCGTCGGTGTGATTGTGGCCCAATGCCGGTGTTGTTGTCTCAGTTTTAGTACCCAGACTCAGGCCAGTACCGGCTAAGTGTTTCAATTCTTGTCGGCGTGATTGTGGCCCAATGCCGGCAGTTTTGGCAGCCAGACTCGGGCCAGTGTATTTGGGCCGATTCTGGGGCGTCATTCATCCCATGTCCATGCCGAGTCTGGCAACCGCAGCCGGGCCGAGTTATTTCTTCCGGCCTGCCGGATCCGGGCCATTTTCGGGCCATTTTACTCGGTCTAACCATTTTAGCTACCTGGGTTCCATTGCTAGAACCATGCTCTTTTATTTGAGCTACAGGAAGGTTAACAAGTGTTTCACATATTTTAGTGACTGGAAAAAATACTGAAAAAATAGAATGCTTTCTATACATTTTCATCTGAACACTTACAATCACACATCAGACAGGGATGAAATTTGTGAAGACTGGTGCAAATGTGATAGTCATATTTTACATATTAAAATTATTTACTGTAGGAGATGTGTATGAATGCAATTAAAATACAGACTAAATAAACCAAATGAAATCATCTTACACCATGTGACACTAACATCCTGACATGGACAAAAGCACATTATTTTTCCTTTCAGGATTTAGAGTCATAGAGATTACTTATGGACTTATGGCTGGTGGAAGGACTGAATGGTGAATGAAGATATTAAATTTCACTGAGATACTCTGCCATCTGTCATATCGCTGAGCTGGGCTGTGTTATGAACCCAGGAAACATCACAGGAGACCAAAACAATAGACACACATCAAGCCACAGTAAACCATCATAAACATCAAACCAAACAAATCAAATGAGGCCAAGAGAACAAAAACATCTCAACAAAGACTGATAACCAACTGAGGAACCATAACAAGACATACTAATGCAGTTATTGTACAAACAAACAAAAAAGCCTAAACAAACTGTGTTAGAACAAACAAATCACATAGCCTAACCACCAGACCAGACAAGGTCCAAGCGAGACTATTAAACAGTTAGTCAGGCCACACAAGCTACAACAGACCAGGAAAAAAAACACACCACACAAGACAGACCAAACAAATAAAATCTGATAAAATCAAACAAAATCAGATCAGCTCACATTACCAAGCCCAGAAAAGACTGATCCCAGACAGAAACCGACCCAAATGAACTAAACTGAGTTTTGTGATTATTAAGTGAGCTTATTATACACAAAAAGCAATTTGGAGAATTATAAATGCCTTGTATGTATAATTAGAATGATGTAGACAGGATACAAATGTGCCTTTGTTCAGCATTTTACTACGTAGCCTGTTATTTGATGCCATTTTCCACTATGTACAAACTAGAAGCACTGTGTGACCAATAGAGGGCACTAATACTCTGCAATTGTGCGTGTTCTCCCGCGTGCATCTAGGTAACGGTGCGTTCACGGTGTGTATACGATGCGCTTACCCTGGCGCAGAGTGGGCGTTCTCAATTAATTCCTTCGGGAACAGAAAGCATTGAGAGCGTGAGAAATACTCAATTTTTTGCGAATGAAGAGCGGAAAACGTCAGGCGGGGGACATATGTGCTTAAACCTCTAGTTCCAGGTCTAAGTAAATTAATGGCTTAAAATCTTATATGGACTAAAACTAATGAACACACCATTTTATATATAGCGCGCGCACACACACACACACATATATACATATATATGAACCCATTCCAAGACTTACCCATTCTAAGACTTTGATGAAGCCCAATGGGACTTTCAGCACCCTGAAATGCCCACCGGCAACCAACTGTCAAAAGAACAAAATTTGAAAAACGTTAGACAGACAGACAGATAGATAGATAGATAGATAGATGTTGTGGATGATCTGTCTTCACCACGATGACTCCTAACACAAACAGGCCTCTTCGCTATTTATTTTGAAGTGATTGTGAAACATACGCATAGCATCTGCTGCTACTGTAAAGCATCGTCAAAAAAACAATACAAAAACCTGTATCAAAGCAGCAACAGGGTGAAAAAAAAACATTATTTCAAGTCATCAATTCATTATATCTCTGAAGCTCGAAGCAAAGGAAGGGAAGGTGAGTCGCGAGGACCTTGAACCTTGGCCAGATTGCCTGCGCGCGCGTCACCGCTATACTCGAGCCCAAGAGCCTCTGAACAGCAAGCGATAGAGATTTCTCAAACCATTTTCAACGCCAAAATCTAACAAAAAATGATGGCGCTCTTCTCTAGCAATCTGGAAAATTGCACGGCCCTTAATTAAGGGCAAACATATTAAATGTTGCGCTTAAATGTGACCGTTTTTTTTTCATGACGGCATTATTATGATATTGGGAAATGTTTGCTCATCAGACCTGAAGTATGTGATACCGATTTTATTCGGACATGAGTGACGTAGGAAGGTGCGGTTTCACACGACACCATTGTTTGCCCGTGAGGATGGTCCTCCTTTAAACACCATGCAAATAAATAAATCGATCAATACAACGATTTAGATCTCCTCTTTACGCAATTTAATAATTCATTGCAATATATAATATTGGCCTACACATGAATGCAGTTTGCATCACCTTGCAAAAATGTGTATCAGACGATGTTCTGTAAATGTAAGCATCAATAACCAATATATGATTGTGTGTCATATTCAGTAGACACAGATTTCTCGATCCCTGCCTATATAATATAAAAAAAACTAATGTAATAATAATAATAATAATACAGAAGGGCCTGGGCTCGGAGCTGAAAGTCACACAGTAACAGTGTTGGGATGGAAGTCAGCTGCCATTTTAAAAGCATATCTACGAGCGTATCTGCATGTGATAAAGGGCCTCGTGCATTCGCTTTGGGTTGATGTTACGCTTTAGCACTAAACAAAATGTAAAATTGCAAAATATAATTTGATATCATACAAATAAATGTGCATTTAGTAAATGTATAATTGCATGTATCACAACCCTCTACAAATACGTCTATACGTCTAACAAATCTAGCCCATCATCAGATCTGTTTTAAATACTATACCATACTATAAAAACGAAAATATAGGAAGTCACGAAAGAAAGCCCCTTGAAATACTGTATCAGTGAACAGACGGACAGCATCAGCAGGGCACCTCTCTATATAAGAATTTTCCACCACCATTTTTAAGCGCATCTTTATCGTATACTACGAATGCCTGACTGAAAGACAAACGAAAAACATGTACATTATTAAACACGGCAAAAATATACTAAAATCATTTTGAACCCAAAATACCCTACCTGATTTGCAATATCCATGTTAGTCGCCTGCTCGTAGATAGGAGAAACAGCTATAACTTGGGGGGGGGAGGCGAGTGATGGAAGCGGAACAGCCCACGGAGGGGGAGGGAAAATAGACAGAACAGCTTCAGTTGCGTCACGCGCTTCGAGAAGGCGTTATTTTGTTGCGCCAGGAGCGGATGAATCGATCGACGCTGATCGCAATAGAGCAATGAGATCATTAACCTGTCATAATTTACGTGCTTCTTCTAGCTCTATCTTCAGTGATGCTCTCAAATATGATATTTCCCCTTCTAATTGTGAGTTGTTGTTTCGATGGCAGGCTGCTCGCGCTGCAGAGGCCCTAAATTATGAATGTGATTGATCACTCAACACCAAATCCACTAACGTTAAGTGCTGAGATTGAATTAGATCGTTTCATTTTGCAGTGGTTCGGAGGAACGCTAAGATGCCATTTGGGAAATAATAATTCATGAGAGTCTTAAACAACAAAAACATCACAGTTATGAATAACTCGGTCTAATGTTACATGAGATGATGTAGGACTGTTTCTGGAGCGACAGTTGTTAACTCAGGATTTCACTGGGCTAAAGAAGATGGCAAGCTGTACGCCTATATAGAACTTATATCTTCTTTAACCATATCTTGTTAAAATTTCATAATGAACCCATACTATATACCGTATAATAAGATCTTTCACAGACTAAGGAAGGTGTGAATAGAATGTTCTCCTTGTGGGAAGTAACCATACAGAGTTGGACTGACAAAGATTACTCATACACTATTTTTAGAGATGGAAAAAAATAAACACTCCTGTTTAATAAAGAAATGCTAATACATGAAAATATTTCTGACATCTCAGCTAAAAAGTATTGAAATGGTTGATCCTCAAGAGCATGTATACTATGGATACAGTTGTGAGAATTAAATAGATTTTTTAATACCCATAATATATTTTATATATCAAATTTTATATTATGTTTTATATTGAATAATACTATTATTTAAATAACATCCACATACAGTGTGTGTGTGTGTGTGTATATGGCTTCCAGAGTGAGCATCATTTCCTCACTCCCTACTTCCTCCTTTTGAAGCCCAAAGCACTGCAGCTGTTTTTCTCATTACTAATAAAACACTAATTAAAGGTTCTTGAGCGTGTCTCATTGCAAAACTGATGTGCTTCAATATCCCTAGCCTCAGTATTGTAAATGAGACTGAAAAATGCTTAAAGGGGTCATATGATGTTGCTAAAAAGAACATTATTTTGTGTATTTGGTGTAATGAAATGTGTTTATGCAGTTTAAGGTTAAAAAAACACATTATTTTCTACATACTGTACATTATTGTTTCTCCTCCTCCATAAAATGCGCTGCACACATCGGAATATTTGGGTTGAACTGTTCTGGAACAGTAAATACAACTTAACCACTGATTTCTAGTTGTGTCCTCTTTTGGAAGGCCAAACAAGTTTCGCATTCACAACAAAACACAGCGTCACACACGGCAGGCTTGAGTGAGCGGCCGGCAGGCTTGCTGCAACCACATGTGATGACCCCGGGCTGGACTCCACTTCGTCCATGGTGAAAGCCGATCTGGCGATCCACAGCGCGAAGTTGATGTATTTCCTCAGCGACCAGCACGGATCAGCTCCAGGCATGACGAAGTGGATATCGTCCTCTTTTGGAAGACCAAACAAAGTAGTTTCGCTTTCACAACGAATTTCTCCTCTATGCCCCGCCTTTCTGAAACGCCTCGATTTTTACAAAGTTCATCGTTCTGAAAAGCGAGGTGTGCTGTGATTGGCCAGCTATTCAGTGCGTTGTGATTGGCCGAATACCTCAAGCGTGTGACGGAAATGTTACGCCCCTACCATATTGTGATGCCTTGTCCCTGCCGGAGCGATGAGACAAAAACATTAAAACCCATTATAAACGAGGCATTTGTTGCATCCAGTGGGGACATAATTACGGATTATAATGACTTATACTGTCTTTTTATGCGTTGCATTGCATCGCGCCGCGTAAACATAAAACCATGTCTGCATTTGTGATCGGAGAAATGACAAACTACAAACGCTACTCTACACTACTCAAAACTTGCGTTTGAATCATCAGTGGCAAATTCTTTAAATATAAAAACGTACTTGCAGTCTGTGAGTCGGAACAGCCGGCGTTGTAGTTACTCTCCCAGGATCAGGAAAAAGTCCTCCATAAAATGCGCTGCACACATCGGAATATTTGGGTTGAACTGTTCTGGAACAGTAAATACAACTTAACCACTGATTTCTAGTTGTGTCCTCTTTTGGAAGGCCAAACAAGTTTCGCATTCACAACAAAACACAGCGTCACACACGGCAGGCTTGAGTGAGCGGATCCAGCGATCCACAGCGCGAAGTTGATGTATTTTCTCAGCGACCAGCACGGATCAGCTCCAAGCATGACGAAGCGGATATCGTCCTGTTTTGGAAGGCCAAACAAAGTAGTTTCGCTTTCACAACGTAGCACACAGTGTCTTCACGACATGGCTGCAGCGGCAACGATACTACAGTGAGAATAAAAGTTATGCCTTCTTTCTTTGTGTGAACATTTGGGCGGTGTTATGCAAATCTTCCCACATCGTGACGTAGACATGTGGGGGCGTGTTAGAACGAGCCGTTTTAGGTAGGCGTGGTTGACTCTTAACTTTTATAAAAAATATCTCTTTGGATTTGAGACTTTAGTCTTTGCAACTTTACAGATCTTATTTATGCACCAAGAGCTTGTAACACTGCAAAGAGAAAGGAAAAATTGAAATCGCATCATATGACCCCTTTAATTTTGATAAAGAAGTAATGATGCAGAACATTTTTCATAGATCCAGATGTCTGGAAGAAGGGGTGGGACAGTTGAGCTAGTAGGGCTAAAGAAAGTGTCCTCCCACACAATGCACCACTACAATTGAAGTCAGTGGCTTGCAAAGTGGTCTGGTCTCAAATCAGTGTAGAAGTAACAATACAATGCATCAGCACAGCTTATATTTAACAAAAAAAATAATAATGTAAACTGTAGGTCAGGCTGGCTGTCTTCAACCTTTTCTACATTCCCTTGATAGAGAACACTTAATATTAAGCATATATTTTTCCTCAAACAATTTGGGCACACATCTAATAAACACATATAGCGTATAAAGCGACGCAGGTGGGACTTGAACCCACAATCCCCAGCTCCGGAGGCTGATGCCTGCTCCATTAGGCCACTGGGCCTTCATCATAATGTCGTACAGAATTAAAAATGGCCATGATTCTCCAGATATTATAAAAATGACAGATTGCAAAGTGTGGAAACATTTCATCTTTATATTTATTTACAAACATCATTCAGAATTTCATAAAACTTTCATTCAATCTCACATATAAATCTTTAGTTATTAGAATATTCCATGTGAAGTGGTTATATTAATAATGTTCTGCATATTTACACTAATGAAGTAAAATTGTTGGGGTAGGGAGCAAACGCTGGGGATAACATAGAGATGTGGTATGACAGAAAAGTTCTCAGCTGCAATCAGTGGTCATTTATTTTTAGAAAATGTTCAGCAATTTCCATTTTTACTGTATGAGACCCATGGATAGGGCGCAGTGTTCTCCTTCTGAATAGATCACTGTTGCTGTGGCTGTCCTATGGGTATTGTGATCAGTAAAAGGAATCTGACTAGACTAAAGTGGCTAGGCATATCAGCAATATGTCAAGATCAACCACATGTATAAAACTTGAATAAAAAATGAAAACAACCAATTAAATAATAGTAACAAAATACAAAATTAAACAACTTTTCCCAAAAAATACATTGTTTTTATTTTACTGTTCTAAAAAAAGTGTCCTTGAAAGTCCGGCCAGGCTCTGTGCAACCCAACACAAGTAATTTGCTTCTTCTAAACAGTGTGCTTTTTGTTCCAATATCATGTTTATATTTTAAAATTATTAAGCTGGAATTGGAGCAAACACCACTTAAAGACTGAAACCATGTTCAGAGACGATTAAGCAATACTGGAGCCTATCATGGAAAAAAAACTGGGAAAAAATAAACACATACTGTTTACAGAAAATGCCAGACAAACCTGTACAATGATTATAAGTGTTAATATATTCAATTATTTATTAATAAAATTCTTAAATTATTTATTTGAATAATTTAAAATACTGTTTATATATTTTAGGTAGGAGAATCCATCTGTAAATGACGTTTAAAAATAAACAGACAACCATAGACATGAATGATGGAGTAAAAACACATTTACATATATAAAACATGTTCAACATGATAAGCTAATCGGCTAAGGCGACCTATTTTTCTAATTTGATTCAACATAATCAGTCCAGACCCAAGGTCTTGTTTTCTGTTAAGCTGTTTATAAAACAAGTCTTTTCAGAGATCTGAATTTAAAGAATTTAAAACTGCCATGTTGACAGGGTAAATTGGAGCTGGTCTCTTTCACAGATTGAGCATGAACTGGTCACAATATTTCAGAGCAAAACCTTTTTCTCACCAGAATCTTTCTGTGACTCAGAACAGCATGATTGGTCAGTCAGGATTCTGTTGCTCCACCTACTGATGACCTGATTGGCTCTTTTTCTGTTATTCAAAAAGATGTAACACAAGTCATCTCATCAGCTAGTTCCTCTTCCTCGTGGCTCCTTATCGGCTCCTCATCACTGTATATGGCTGAGAAGCCATGGCTCTCCCCAGGGCCCCCACGACTCAAGAGATCACTTGCAGCACTTTCCATCTCATCTATGGTCATGTGACAGGCATCTGCAATCTCACGCTTGGCAAAGGCTACAAATTTTGGGTCCTTGGCATACAACCCCAAACCCTCAGAGATCAAGACCTGAGGAAGACAAAAAGAGAAAGATCTGGAGTGACTGATGGCACTATCCATGTCAAACTCAGATGACATATATGTTATACGTTCAAACATTTGTGGTCTGTAAGATTTTTTAAAAAGAAGTTAATATATTTACTAAGCAAAAATGAATTAAATTGATCAAAAGTGACAGTAAAGACATTTATAATGTTACAAAAGATTTCTATTTCTAAAAATGCTGTTTTTTATATTAATTCTATCAATCCTAAAAATGTATCACTAACTGTTTTCATTATTGATAATAAGAAATGTTTCTTGAGCATCATATCAGCATATTAGAATGATTTCTGAAGGATCATGTGACACTGAAGACTGGAGTAATGATGCTGAAAATTCAGCGCTGCATTGTCCCAGATGCCCACAGATGCCCCTCCTGCTCCCTCCTCCTCCTCTACCAGGATGAGGGGAGCGTAGAGGAGACGACCCCGTCGAGGGCCGGTGTTTGCCCAGGATGCTGTTGAACCCGTGGACGATCTAGCGCTGCTTTGACGAGAATCGTAGCTGCCGTATCCCTAAAAGGGAGAGAAAGAAACTGAGTCACATAGATTCTGTTCAAACTCACTTTCATAATGCTGTGACTCGTTAATATTCAAGGAAGTCACTTCAGTTATAAAAAGCAGTTGACAATCAGGAACTGTGAACTGTGTGAAGATAAGGTGTTTCTTCAACTACTGGCAAGTTTAGACCCTGTGGACTTTTGGGAAAAAAAATCCTTATAGAACATTTTCAAGCTTGTTTAATTCGTCTGCTATAAGACTTATTTCACAAGTAACATTTTATGCATCCTAAATAAACACATTAAAAGAAAATATTTTCACACAAACATATCTCACATATGGTCACATATATTCACAACAATTAGCCCATAATAAACTTTTTTCAAAAATGTATTTACTGAGCAGTGTTAGTGAAGCACATACTTGAGATTGATATGCGAGACGTAATATGTAATATATAAAAATAATTTTTACACAATGCATATTAAGATATGTACATTCATTTAGCAGTTTGTTTGTTTTCATAGTTGTTGAAATAATTACTATTTAATTCATATTTCAATTGAAAGCCTGGGTCTGGGAAAAGGGAACAAACTATAAAAATCAAATGCATTTGAAAAGCAGAAAAAAAGTTTTAATGTGATCTTCATTTTACAAAAACTGAATTATTTTCATGTCATTCATTTTAATGTTTTATTTTATAATCCATGCCACCTTAGTCAGCGAATAAAACATAAATACAGTGTAATAAATAAAATCCATGTGTGAACTTAAATACGAAAATGATGTAACTGTAACATTGGAGATGATGTAAAAACAAAAAAAACACATTATTTGATAGTGTGTCATGGACAAGAAATGATATCTAGTAATATTACCTGTGAACGCACTCTGCAGGGTGGGGAGTTCTGATGGTACGTTCCTGGGATGGGCAGATCATCGCTGCTACCTTGCCTTCTTAAACACTGTATGTTAAATGAAGCCTTTCTCCCTGAGAAACGGACAAAAAATAATGAAAAGCAGTGGCATTTACAGATTACTTATACAGGTTCAGTGCAACCCTTTATTACATAAAATATTATAAATAACAATTTTTAAATAAATAATTCACAATTGATCATTTTACCAGTAGGTGTTGCTGGCAGCAGGCGTCTCCGTGCCGTCCTCCTGCCTTCACCATAACTGTTTCCATAATGTTTACCGTAGACAGGGTGCCTCATAGAGTGTCCATCATACATGTCTCTATGTCCTGGGAACATTGTGCTGTCCTCTGGATAACTGTGCCTGAGGACAAAAACGATTTTATGGATTATAATCTATAAAATTAATCAGCATCCAAATATGAATTCATTTATTCAGGCACAGGTAAGACTTTATGAGTACCTTTCTCTAGAGATGACACTCTCGTTGTCCTCATCTTTTCCATAGAAGCGCTGCTCTCCAGGGTACTCACCATCTTCCTCTCTCCGAGATAGTGGAGAAGAGAATCTGTCCCTGGAGTCCCTCCTGAGGGAGAAAAAAGGAAACCGGCAGTCAGCAGGAGACTGAGAGAACAGCAGACAGGAACAGACAGAGAAGGGTAATGGGTGATTCCGCAGACTGTGCTGAATGCTTACCTTGGGTATTTGTAGTATGATGGTCTATCAAACAAACACACAAACAAACAAACAAAAAAAACAGTATGTAAAATAAATTACCAATAAATTGCATAATTAATATGAGGTATAATATAAATAAATACAGTACAAACAACTAGTTGTACCTCCTGGGCAGCTGGTCAGTCACACCATTCTTGTGTTGGTAATGAAAAGAGGAACGCATGCTGTCTCTTCTTCTGAAGTTCTCGTGCTCCAGAGTGCCGTTCCCATTTGGTGTTTTTGTTAAGGAGCTCCTACGTCCCAGTCCCCCATTTAGGATGCCATCTCCTGAGACAGGAACAGGAGCACCGCTGGGAGTAGTGGCCAAAGAGGAGCGCCGGCTTTTGCTTGAGGGCTCAGTGTGGCCTGCATAGCCATTTTCGTTCTAAGAGGCCAGCGATATGAGAGAAAAAACAACAACAACAGAATATTGTATTAAAATATATGTAATGCAACAACAAAACATTCCAAATCATAGCCATTTTTTTTATTATATATATATTTATAAATTATATTTACACTACCATTCAAAGTTTGTTCTCAGTACAATTTGTTTTTGAAAAAAAATCACATTAAATTAATCAAAAGTGACAGCAAAGACATTTATAATGTTAAAAAAATTAAATCAATTTCAAATAAATGCTGTTTTTTAAACATCCTATTTGCATTCTGTTTGCAACAAGAAATGTTTCTTGGGCACCAAATCAGCGTACTAGAATGATTTCTGATGGATCATGTGACACTGAAGACTATGTTAGCATTTGCTTGTGGCTGAACCTATACAAAAACAAAACCAAACGGAGGCCCAGTGGCCTAATGGATAAGGCATCAGCCCCTGGAGCTGGAGATCGTGGGTTTAAGTGCCACTTGGGTCTCAAGCCTTTTGATGTTGCTAACAGTGCAAGGACTCACAACACTTTAAAAGTGAAAAAATTATTGTGCCTTTGAGCACAAATTACTTAACTTACACTACAGGTGGCGCACATTTACTAAGGAAAGCAACTATTAGCAATCATGCACTCTATGATTGACCTAGATATATGATGAATGCTGGCAACTTGAATGACTAAGGGAAGGGAATGCAATAGTTTATATAGCCACAGGTAGTCCAAAATGCAGCGGCTAGAGTCCTTACCAGGTCAAGAAAATATGATCATATTAGCCCAATTTTACAGTCTCTGCACTGGCTACCTATTAAGTTCCGTATCAGTTACAAAATATTATTACTTGCCTATAAGGCCCTTAATGGGTTAGCTCCTGCGTACCTAACTAGTCTTCTACCAAGCTACAATCCATCACGCTCCCTAAGGTCACAAAACTCTGGACTTTTGGTAGTACCCAGGATAGCAAAGTCCACTAAAGGAGATAGAGCTTTTTCGCATTTGGCTCCCAAACTCTGGAATAGACTTCCTGATAACGTTCGGGGTTCAGACACACACTCTCTGTTTAAATCTAGATTAAAGACACATCTCTGTAGCATTTGGACCAATCAGACACACAACTATTTGTTATATTTAACCAGTTGTACATTGACTGACAGTCACCACTGATAAGCTACCACTAAATATTGTAGAAACTTAATTTGCTGTAAAGTTGCTTTGCAATGATTTGTATCGTGAAAAGCGCTGTACAAATAAACTTGAATTGAATTGAATTGAATACTCATTTCATGTAACCAACCAAACCACAATATTTACACCTACACCACAAAATCCTCAGCCCAAACTTCTATTCATTACCTGATATCTGCTCCTGTCTGGTACTCAAATTACCATCCATCTCAATAGACCAAGTGCCTCATTACTCTGAAAAATTATCTAAGCCTTCTGTCTCTGACTATTTGGATATAATGGACTATTTTCTATTCAGCAAATTTATAAGATGACTTCAGTGTGCTTCAGTTAATTGACTGAAAAACAGAGTAATTACACTTTCAGAAATGTGCTCCAAAATACGATTAATGGTCCAAGTGATAAGCACCTTATAACAAGGATCATCTTCCTCTTGCTCCTCCTCCAGGCCCTCCTCTTCCTCCTCCAGATCTTCGTTCATGGCCAGTCTCATTTCTGGCCCCAGGTCCTGCAGAGTTCGCAGCCCCGCCTGACACAGATGCACGCGGAAAGAGACAGGTGCCACAGTATATATGCAGCTCAGCATACAGCTGAGTTATACAATACATACAATCAGGCACAATACATACAGTACAGACAATCAGGCTTCAGACACCAATTTATGTAAAAAACAAACAAAAAACAAACAAACAGAAACTGCTCAATTTTGGCCCAGCAGTTTAACAGAGTTTGCAGCAACTAAAGGGGGGTCCAGTTGCCTAATGGATAAGGCATCAGACTCCGTAGCTGGGGATTGTGTGGTCGTGTCCCACCTGGGTTGCAAACCTAAAACTTTGTGTTGCAACAGAAAATTTAAGTTAAAACTGCAGTGAGTCCTGCTTGATGAGTTTGCTAGGATCATATGAAGGACTGAGGTCGCAAACATAACAATGATAATTTCAAACCAAGTAGGGCTGCAAAAGGATTGCTGTTGTTTTCATGGTTTATACTTAGTATTATTGACTGAGACTACATGGAAAAAGCTTTTAAAAAACAGTGGCCTAATGGCTATGGTATCAGCCTCCGGGGCTGGGGATTGTGGGTTCAAGTCCCACCTGGGTCATACGATAAGTTTCCTTTATGGTGAAAAGTGTTTTTCAAAACTTTTACTCTAAGATTGGCAGATTGTGAAAAAAAACCAACCTGTAAGAATGATAAAATGCATGCAGCATGGCCACAAACCCACACATGTAACCTCAACCCACCAATGACAGCACACCCACACAGAATAATAATCAGAGACTGTGTAAGGTGATACTTGGCATGAAGACAGTGAGGATCACAGTTCTATAGTGAAGACTTTTGTTAGTTTAGTCTGCTTCAGTGGATCATCTCTCAATGTGGGATTTGTACAAAGCCATTAAATAATTCAAGTTAGGGCTGCACGATTAATCGAATGCGATTGTCATGCGCATCTTGTCAGTAAAGCCGGTTCTGTGATTAGTAGTAAATCTCCAGCACGTGCTTTCAGATGGAGCAGCATTTACTACCCAGAGCCGTAGTTCCCTGACAAGCTATATAGTTTCTGTCGTTATTTTTTGGTTATATCAAGGACATAAACAAAGGCCAACTCTGTTTGGCTTTAGTAGCCAGTTAGCTAAATGCTAGGGCTGCACGATTAATCGAATGTGATTTTCATGCTCATCTCGTCAGTAAAGCTGGTTCTGTGATTAGTAGTAAATCTCCAGCACGTGCTTTCAGATGGAGCAGCATTTACTACCCAGAGCCGTAGTTCACTGACAAGCTATGCAAAATCGCGTTCATAATCACAGACGATTTAAACGCACGATTATGAAATCAAAGAAATCGTTCTGCGATTATGAAAGCTGTTTGCGTAGCTTGTCAGCGAACTACGGCTCTGTGTAGTAAATGCTGCTCCATCTGAAAGCACGTGAATAAGGCACGCAACATATTTCATTATATGTTCAGTATTCTAAGCAGTGATAAAGACTATGTCGATTAGCATTGCATTATTATATATTTTCTTATAATAAAAATTATGATAAGACGAACCTATAGGGAACCTATAGGGATTTCCTGGGTTTCTTCTGCCAGGCGTATTTGGAGTTTCCTCTGGCCTTCGGGTGGAGATTTACTGCTAATCACAGAACCGTGCTTCACTGAAAGATACGCATGCCAATCGCAGCTTCTGCCTAATCGCGATTTATCGCCTTTGCGATTTAATTTCAATTAATCGTGCAGCCCTAATTCAAGTCATCTGTCTTTGTGATTTTATTTTGTGCAAGTGCGGGGTATTTTGCATAAAATGTGTGATTTAGCAAATGCAATGGTATTATTGTGTCCAGATAATATGGAAATGACTCTCCAGAAATAAAATGCAGAAGCTGGGATAGAGATCTACCTGTAGAGCTAAAGGGTTACCATTCTCTGAATCTCCCAGACCCACTATCTCTTTCCTTTTCCGGAACTTCCTGAAATAGTCCTGGATCAAGAATGTGGCATAGAATTTACCCACAGTCACTTCCTCCTCTGTAAAATAACCAACATAGAATGTTGCAAATAAAACAGCACAAGAAGTTGAAAAATGTTTCTGATTTGTGTAACTGTGTTTGTTTGGGTTTTGCAGCATTCAGAACTGAATTGAGGATGCCTTTTAAATGACAGTTAAATAGGAATTGAGACAGATTACTTGAATGATCTATTCTTGTGTATTCTGTTTATGTGTGATCATTTTGCAATTTAGGAAGTTCCTCATTCCATTTCAAATTCAAAATATATAGAAAATTCATTTCAAATTCACACTTAAAATGGAGCCAATTCATAAATTCTGAATTTTGCCAAACCCTGGTGTATTGTGGTAATTTTACTGATTTAAAGAACTAGATAAATGTAATCAATAAAGAACTCACCAGCAGGGGGTGGAATAACCTCATCCAATATTTTGGGTTTTGTTCTCTTCCAAATCTTCTTAATGATGATTCTCAAATCTTCGTTCTCTTGATCAGGGTTCCCTGAAAACAACACATTACAGTCACATCAGCTTACACAGCTACCTAAGACCATGTCCTTTGACCATGACACAGATTGTCTTATTCATTCTCAAACAACTTTACAGCATATTGTTATTCTGCATGGTAACCTATATGTGTTTGAATTCAGTGGTTTAATTTGAAAGGAAAAAGATGACAATGAAAGAAGGCCTCCAGTATTTATATGCAAAGCACACCTTCATATGAATTACTTGCAGCTCAAACAGAGGTGAAGTGGATGAGTATGCAGAGGGTGTGTGTGTTTGTGTGTATACCCATACTGACCCTCAGTTTTAATTTTCAGAGCAGTTCTGACCAGGGCGAACAAGGTGGCATTGAAGGTCACCGTACCATCACTGTTCAGGGGCATATTCATGGCAACCAGCCTCTGACAAAAAGCGAGAGGGAGGTATAGTGAGAGAGAAAGAAAGTAAAGCGAACAGACCATGTGGATTTTGTGTGTGTATCTGTACCTTGCAGGCCACACGGTGAGGACAGAGTTTTCCAAATCCAAGTGGCGGTTGGATTCTCCTGAGCAAAGCCACTACATCCAAATGTTTTATACGACCCCTGGAAAACAAACACACATTTAATTAAACTAAAAAATAAATAAAAACGCATTAGAGAGAGACTGATAATCTTACTTGGCTTCAGGGTCATACTCTGACCAGATTCTTTTAAACTCATCCAGGTGATGTGGCCCGAGAATTGACCAATCACGGGTCAGATAGTCAAAATTGTCCATAATGACAGCAACAAACAGATTAATAATCTGAAAAATCACAACAAAGACAAACATTTGCATTTCACTATGCAAATCACTGAAAACATTTCAGCCAACAAAAGGCTATCGTGCCTTGCATAATAATTACTAAGAAGAGCTCAACAATTATTTTTTTTCTGTACAAATATTTATTTATAGTTTCATTTGTCAGAAAAAAGTTAAAATGTAAGAGTTTTCTTTAAAAAAATGAACAAGTTAAGAACAAAAAAAAAAAACATCATTAGGTTTTTAATTTTTAATAAAGCTGGGAAATCATACAGCCACAATGTAACTGCATGACAAAAGTTATAAAGGGAAAGTTATGAAGAATAGAGTTGATTTAATAAACAACAGCATTTTACCAAGAAGGCGCAGAGCATAAAGAAACTGATAAAGTAGATAATGGCAATGTTGCTGCCGCAGGAGAATTCTTCCCCGGGTTCAAAGTCTGACTCTGGGTCACAGCGCTTTCCTGGAAGACTGGCCAACATGATCTCCTGCCACGCTTCACCTGTTGCACACCTGCACATGAAGAGCACAGATGCTTTTATCCAAAACAACTTACATTGTATTCAAGGTATACATTTTTATCAGTTCATGCATTTCAAATCCATGAACTTGATGTTGCTAGTACCATGCCCATCTGTTCTGACTGTAAGTGACGGAAAAACACTCTCTCACCTGAAAAGAAGCAGCACAGCCTGCGGAAAAGTCTGAAAATTGTTGTTCCTGTTAATTTGTGTGTGGTCATGCATGGCGATCTTTCCGAAGGTCTGATGAATAAAGCATTAATTATTTTTTAAATGGTTTAGTTGTTCATAAAAAACAACCTGTTTCTTTAAAAATAATAGAAATAGTATAAACTAAAAATATAACAAAAAACATATATAAAATATAAAAATAATAATAAAAAATAACCTTCAATTACCTGCATTCCAATTACAGCATAGATGAAGAAGATCATAGCGATCAGAAGAGCAACATACGGCAGGGCCTGAGGGACAACAAGAACATTTAGACTACAACATTTGCTCAAAATATGAAAACTGTTTTAGCAATCATTGTCCTCTGACCTGGAGTGATTTCACAAAAGTCCAGAGCAGGGTACGAATGCCCTCTCCCTTGCTGAGCAGCTTAACCAATCGCATTACACGAAACAGGCGGAAGAAAGTAATGGACACACGAGAGCTGTCCTCTGAGCTCTAAGGAGAAAGAAAAGAGAAAATGAACTATAAGTGAGCTAATGTCTGCATTAAACACAAATAGAATCATTATTAGAAGTTAATAAGACTCAAATGATAGTTGAGACAGAAAAAAATTACCACTGATTTGAACTTGAACTGCACAATATGGCAAGTAATCTGTGCAAGTTTAGCCTATATTATAGAACCATATCTATTTCAGTCTTGTTGGTTGCATAAGGAATAAAGAAACTCACACTGAACTCTGTAACCACAATGTCCACCACACTTCCCACCACAATCAGAGCATCAAAGGAATTCCATGCGTCGATAAAGTAATGCTGCAGAACAGAGAAAAAAAATTATTAAAATCAACCAGATATTAAGAAGAACATACTTGAAATATTCAAGTGAAATGACTGACCCTGAGTCTGAGAGCCATCAGTTTAATAATCATCTCCACAGTGAAAAGGCCGGTGAAAACCATATTGAGGATGTCCATCAGATAACTAAAAAATTTTGACTGGTCATAGTGCTGTGAAAGAATCCAGAAAGAGTGTGAGTCTACATTCAGCATTTGACTTAGGATCAGCCTCAAATCATTTGGTCTTGATTTTTCTACTTCGTAGACTTATATGTTTAGATTTATGTCAATTTATAGAGGCCTTCTTCAAACATTTCAGTGCAACTGACTTCTCTTTCAAATGGTGCTACTCCATACTATTTTATTCTCAATACTATTTCAGCACTGGCCTCAGGGTTCATATTGGATTTTAAGTATGCTCATATAAGCTCAGATTCGCAATACCAAAAATAGACTAAAATGACTTTGTCTGTGGTTCTACATGCTGATTATACAGCTTTTGTAAGACTTTTCAGACTCAGCTGTTTACCTGCACAGCGAGAGTAACAGTGTTGAGGAGAATCAGCACAAACATGATGTACTCAAACCCTGTGGAGTTGATTATAGACCAGAACTTGTACTGCACTGGGTTTTTGGGGATGTACAGCTTCAGCGGCTGGGCCTTTAGGGCGTATTCCACACACTGTCTCTGTAAGTAACAAAAAGAAGGAGACGTAATGTAAAAAAAAATACACACTGGAGGGCAATAGTGCAACTCAACTCAAATGGGCTTTTATTCAAAATGAAAAGTCAACATGAAATCTTATATACTTGCTCTTAATACAAGTTTCAGTTCTTATTATGAACGATTTATCTGTGCATAATAACACTTAGACTGCAATAGCAAAATAGCTATTTATTCAAACATGCATTTGTTTTGACTCCATTCTGGTCTGAAAGACCCACTTTACACCATCCAATCAGTTTCTGATGAATAAAAGCCATTTTTGTTGAATACCCTATCTTACTAAGATATACAATACTATTTAAAGGTTTGGGGTTGGTAAAATTTTTAATGTTTATGAAAAAAGTCTTTTACACTCATCAAAGCTACATTTTTCTAAAACAAAAATACGGTAAAAACAGTAATATTGTGAAATATTATTACACTTTGAAATAACTGATTTCTATTTTAAATGTAATTTATTCTTGTGGTGGCAAAGCTAAATTTTCAGCGGCCATTACTCTAGTCTTCAGTGTCACATGATCCTTCAGAAATCTTTCTTATATGATGATTTGATGCTCAAAATTTTTTTTTTATTATTATCAATGTTGAAAACAGTTGTGCTGCTTGGTATTTTTGTGTAAACTATGATACATTATTTTTGTGGAAATTATGACACTTTTTAAGGATGCTTTGATGAATGTAAAGTTCAAAAGGACAGTATGTATTTTAAATAGAAATCTTAACATTATACTGTCACTTTTGACCAAATTAATGCATCCCTGCTAAATAAAAGTATTAATTTTTTTTTAAAATCATACTGAACCCAAACTTTTGAAAAATAGCATGTCACATTACAGAGGTAAAATTGGTTGTGAACTTAAATGCAAAATGTAAAATACTGGAACATGTAAAATATTCTTTAAAATAGCCTTTCTTCCAACCTGATTTTTGTCCAGCTCACAGTTCTTGAACTCAGCCTCTCCTTGCTCACGAAAAGTGATGATGACAAAACCCACGAAGATGTTCATCATGAAGAAGGCGATGATGATGATGTAGACGATGAAGAATATAGAGATCTCCACACGGTAGTTGTAAATGGGGCCGTGATTCTCTGCATTGGCATCAATGGCTTTGTAGAGCAGCCTGAACGAGGAAAAAACGGGATGTGGAGCATATTGTACAAACATGGTCATGGTGGGCTTCAGTGACATATGGAGAAAGATGTCAGAAGAGCAGACTCACGCTGGCCAACCCTCAAAAGTGGAGACTGTAAACAGGGCCATCATTCCCATCAGTACATTATCGAAGTTGAATTCACTGTTGATCCAGATCCTCTCTCTCACCATTGGATGACTCACATCTCCATCTTTATACACCACAAATGTGCCCCTGTGTCACACAAACACACACAAGCAGAACCAATTTGTAGGCACAAATGGATGTACAAATAGACCACAAACACTCATGACACATAAGCATACATGTTGGCCAAATGCACACACATGTGGTTAATGTAAGAACATAATTAAACAGTAATGATAGATGCAGAAATATGACATACTTGCACTGTTCTGGAGTGTTTTTAGCTTCATCTGTGCAACGATAAAATTTTCCCTACAAAATACAACAGTAATAATGCATTACAAAGTACATTAGTACATATTAGTATATCGGTATACTGTATGCTAATGTTAAACTTGTGGGAGCACAGGATGTAGACAGCCTTTTCTGTGTGTGTTTTACCTTGAAAAGCTGAACACCGATGCAGGCAAACATGAACTGAAGTAGAGTGGTGACGATCATGATGTTCCCGATGGTCCTTATAGCCACAAACACACACTGTACCACATGCTACATACAGTACACACACACACACAGAGAGAGAAATGGAGTTTGCATAATAACAATGACAGAGAAACACTCAAACTATTTTGTGAATATGAACTACACTAACATTCAAAAGTATGGGGTCAGTAAGACTGTTGTTTAATTAAGGACGAATTAAATTGTTCAAAAATGACAGTAAAGAGGTATATTACAAAATACTTCTATTTCAAATAAATGTTGTTCTTTTGAACTTTCTATTTATCAAATAATCCTGAAAAAATGTATCATGGTTTCCACAACACTATTAATCAGTACAAATGTTTCACGAGCACCAAATCAGCATTTTAGGATGACTTGAAGGATCATATGACACTGAAGACTGGAGTAATGGCTGCTGAGTAATGGCTTATTTTAAATTGTAATAATATTACAATATTACTGTATTTTATACTACTATATTGTACTGTATTTTTGATCAAATAAATGCAGCCTTAGTGAACATAAGGGACTTCTTTCAAAAACAAAAAAAACTTATAGAGCCCAAAATTTTGCATGTATAAAGAGTATGCAAATGTGATAAGCTGGGAGGCAAAGAAAAGGAACAAGGTAAGTTATAATTTACAGAAATATTGTCATAATTGGCAAATTACATATATACATGCATTTAACACTTTTGCCAACAACTACATGTGCAGATAAAGCACAGACACAAACACACTAAAAGATGTACCTTGAGTCCTTTAGCTCTGTTGATCGCTCGAAGAGGCCTCAGAACTCTGAGCACCCTTAGGATCTTCACTACAGAGATGGCACTCGAACTAAGAGAGAGAAAATGCAAGAGAGGTTTGAATTTGTACATGTGGACGCAAAAAGCATAGACTGATCTTCATTTCTTCTTCAATGTCTCTTAACAGTGTGATTTATATGGTTTCATAAGCAATCAAGTCATTACGCCTTTCACCTCATCAGAGTGAATACGGGTATTTCACCTTTTTCATACAATTATGCGCCCAAGTAAATACTATCAATACTTAAATTAATAGTTGAAAACATTTGGGCATCAGATTTTTATTTATTTATTTATTTTCACATTTCACATTTGCATTGCATTCAAAGCTGGATATGGGAGCCATCTTCATTTATCCACCAGAGGGCGATGCATACACTTACATACACTGATCCATACATCAGATATCTCACAGATGCACAGTAATTATGAATTGGGAACTTTTGATATCTATATTAGTGTAGTGGACTTACTGTAAGAAGAAGGAGACCAGAGACACACTGACCACCAAAAGATCCAACAAATTAAACCAGTTTCTACAAAAGGAACCCTGATGGAGGAATGCGCCATGCACTGTCATCTACAGAGAGAAAAGCGAAGGGATATTTGAAGAAACATGAGGGCATTTCAGTGTAGCAACACTTCAGTTGTTTACAAAACATGTGATTGATTGATCAGTACCTTCAGTAAGATTTCCACAGTGAATATAGAAGTGAAAGCATAATCAGCATAACCCAACACCTGTAGAGAGCAAAAAATCAGTTCCCCTGATATGAAAAAAATTATTTCTCACTGGCATGAATGATGTATGGTGACAGATTTGTGGCATCCATTGCTGTTGAAGATTCCTACCAAACAATCATGGTCTGAACCCTCACCATAATGTCTTCCGAAACCTTCAGGGAAATAATAGGTTGATAACCATTTGTTCAGGCCCTTGACCCCAGTCCTGACCCCAAATCCCAATTCTGATTGCTTGATCCCAATGTTGTTCCAGGACTAACAAGGATGCTGATCAAAGAACATGTCCTACTTAGGACAAGCTATATGTTTATGTGTGTGCGTGCGTGTATGTGTTTGATGGTCAGCTGATTGAGGGATGGCGTTCCCCAGCTGGCACTAAAGAGCTCGTCCAACATGCCAATCAGGACAGCTGCAGTAAATAGCTATTTATGATGCTGCTTGTGTGTGAGCAGGAAACTCACATTGTTCCTGAAGGAGTGAGCTCTGATAGGGTCCTCCGCAGCCAGAGAAATGCTGCTGAGAATGATGAAGACCAGGATGAGATTAGTGAAGATGTGGTGATGGATCAGGGTATGGCAGCCCACTCTTATTCTGGAGGAAGACACAAAGAGAACTACGGTTAGCTGTGTGTTGTCTACATGGTCCAAAATTTAAAATGAATAATTTTTTAAAAAATTATTCTCCACGTTGTTCAACTCACGAGGTACATGAGAAAACATAAGCCACAGAGGCATTTTACACGATCATGAACACGCTGTGTCCAAAACCACTTGTTAACTATTAAGTAAATAGGGAATGTCACAAAAATCATCGAGTGAGTGAAAATTAATGTATTTGGATGCATTTCCAGACATTATCGTACATTTTGAATTATGTTACATATGTGTTGCATTCCAAATAAGTCCAGATTTTGCGATTGAGTTTGTAAACAGAGGGAAAACTCGTGTTCTTGCTGTTTAAACTACAAAAATAAAACAGATTTGAGTCAGATATGATTTTTACTGTTTATCTTGACAAAGTTAAAGAGATTTGACTTGTTTACTGAACATAGGGTGAAATTTATCTGAGAAGTCAAACATTTTATTTTATTGACAAATAACTCCAGAACTTTGTTCTGACACATTCCTGGTGAAAATATGAGGAAACACTATTTACATGTTTAAGGTGGAGTGAGTGCCAAAAATATAGTATATGGGGGAAAAGGCAAAGTAATTTCTATGGCATAACGCAAAATACTGTTATATGACTGGTTTAAAAAAAAAAAAAAAGTTTTTTTTCCCCCAAAAGTATTTTGGAATAGTTGTGGAATACCTGGAATCCTTGTGTAAAGTATTTTACATAAAGAAAATATTTACACAAATATATATTTATATAACATAGTAACAAAGATTGAATTATAGTTCACCCAAAATGTATTTTGTTTACTCACCCTCAAGTCATTCCAAACCTGTACCTACAGACCTACTTTCTTCACCACTAAAGAAGACATTTTGAAGAATGTAACCAAACAGTTTTGATAACCATTGACTTCCATCGTATGGACGAAAAACACAGAAACAAAAAAAAATCTTTATATTTGTGTTCTAAGGAAAATAAAATCTTACAGGTTTGGAATGACACAAGTAAATTATGAGGTAAAATGGGGGGTAAAATAGCTTTTTAAATGGTCAAGCATTGTCTTGTAATAGTGTGTGAGTGGTTCAAAGTGCACACTCACGGGTTGGTCTTGCTGAGGCAGAAGAATGCACTGCCCTCTGGGATTGGTAGAACTTTCTCTTTAGGAGGAGCGAAGTCAGCAACATTGAGCTCAGTTATCCCTTCTTCTAGTAGAGAAGAACAGAAAGAAAAAGAGAGGGAGAGATAGGCCGAGAGAGTTAATGAGATCACAATATAGTTCTATCACCACTGTGCCCTTGAGTAGCCAACACTAAACCACAGGACACTCAGCGAGAGGGACTGTTAGTGCAATGAGTGTGTGCCGTAAGATGAGTAAATATGGTCACAAATGTCTTCTAAATCACTACAAAACATTTCAGAATGAACAAACTGTTCCAATGCAATATGCTGTCTAATGTCTGTGGACTTTACCTCCATCATCTCCCTCTTCAGGCTCCTCCTCTTCCTCATACTCATCATCCATGTCCACCTGTTGAAAACAGAATTCAAGAAAGACCTCAATGTGACAATTATTCAACAACAACAAAGACAGAGGAGTTTGATTTCCATACCTTCACCTCTTTGTTCTCTCTTTCACCTTCACCCGGTCCCTCTTTTTTTTCTCTGTCAGGATCAACGGAACCGCATGTCATATTTTTTGTTTGTTTTTGCATATACAGTACAGTGGGTGAAAATGCTTATATTTTGCACTTTTTTTAATTTAAAGGGGTCATATGATGCTGCTAAAAAGAACATTATTTTGTGTATTTGGTGTAATGAAAAAAAAAAAACATTATCAGCATAAAAATTTCAGTAAAATGTTGAAATGAAAAATTAACATGAATGTCAGAATGTCTTAGCATTTGATTTATCTCCCTTTTGCTTTAATGAAAGAAACTTAATTCTTATTAGTTCGTAAGGTGTCTGTTATAGATCTTTTTTTTCTTCTTTTAAACCTTTTCTTTTTTTCTTTTTCTAGGTTTAAATGGGATTTTTGAATCTTAGATTTTCAGTGTGAACTTTTGGACCCCATAGTGTATGTTTAAGAATGATAACTGCGTATTCTGTCATATTTAAAAAGATAGACGAGTTGAGATTTAATATGATCTGAGATGGTTTAAAAACACACTCATTCTTCTTATTGTCTCCATCCCCTCCTGCTAAGTTGTCGACAGCAATGGCCAAGAAGACGTTCAGCAGGATATCTTAGAGAGCAGAGGTTAAGACCCAACAACCATACAAACAGAAAAATAGCAAACTAAGACCAACATCAACGACAAAACAGAAATCAGGATTTGCACTAAGGATGGTGAGATATGTTTGCTTTTCAATCAAAGAACAACGTTGTTGAAATAGTGTTAAGTTGGAAACTAGTAGACAACTGCATTGTGGTAGCTCAAACAGTAAAGCATGACACTAATGATGCAAAGGCTGTGGGTTCGATTCCCAGGGAATGCTTTAATCAATCCAATGTATATCTAGAATGCTATGAAAGTCGCTTTGTTAATGAATGTAATAAATGTAAATGAATAAAACTGTTGGTGTTTCATTGATGATATCAGATAAACAAAATGAAAGCATAATAAATAAGCAAGTGAAACTGGTTTCAGATAGAAAAGGATACAATTACCACAAATGAACAAAATCACAAAATAAAGACAGACGATCATTCCAGGGAAAACCGGGCCGCCGTATGCCATGATACCATCATACATTACTACATTCCAGTCTTCACCTGTTAATATCTGTAGAGAAAAAAAGACCTACATTTAGCACAAAAACCTTAATAGCTCAGCTATACAAAAAATTTAAAACAATGACTTCCTAAACTTTATGCTTTAAAGGGTTAGTTCACCCAAAAATGAAAATTCTGTCATTAATTACTCACCCTCGTGTTGTTCGAAACCGGTAAGACCTTCGTTCATCTTCGGAACACAATTTAAGATATTTTTGAGTCAGCGCTCTACTGCGTCCACAAGTGACGCAGTAGAGACGAAAATGTGGAATAAAGTCGTTATTTTTGTTTTCTTTGCACAAAAAAGTATTCTCGTAGCTTCGTAACTTTACAGTTGAACCACTGATGTCACACGGACTACTTTGTCGATCATCTTGGTACTTTTCTGGACCTTGAACGTGGTAGTTACCTTGCTGTCTATGGGAGGGTCAGAGAGCCCTCAGATTTCATCAAAAATATCTTAAATTGTGTTCCGAAGATGAACGAAGGTCTTACGGGTTTGGAACAACACGAGGGTGAGTAATTAATGACAGAATTTTCATTTTTGGGTGAACTAACCCTTTAAATGCATCATGCTTCTTTAAAAAGCATTGTACATGACAGATTTTTAATTATTTGTAATTATTTTTCGGCTTATTAAATAACACAACATAATGTTTTCACAGTTGTAGGGGAGTTTATTACCTGAAAGCAGGTGAGCAGGGCCTGAGGGAAGGAATCAAAGGTACTTCTCTTGGTTTGCGTCTCGTCAAAGTTGAACTTCCCTCCAAATAACTGCATGCCAAGCAGAGCGAAGATGATGAGGAAGAGGAAGAGCAACAGCAGCAGGGAGGCAATGGACTTCATTGAATTCAGTAGCGAGGCCACCAGATTGGACAAAGCCGTCCAATGGCTGAGGAGGACAAGAGGGGCAAGAATTAGCAGGGTGGAAATGTGATCGGGAAGGAGAGAAACAACAGGAACAACACAAAGACACCAGAGAAAAGGGGGAATTCATTTTTTTCTTCTAGAAAATAACAAAATCACACATTGTTTTTAGACATGCTCTATATTTTACAGGGTTGCAAACGATAGAAACCTAAAAAATATCAATAGAAAATTAAACAGCTTATATAATATTCAGTTTCTTAAAAAAAGAAAAAAGGCATTTTAAAGAGTTTCCTAATTTGTACCCAATTAAAGGAAGTGGCAAATTGTTTAAGAGGCCTGAGTACCGTGTGACTTTGAAGATCCGAAGCAGGCGGACGCAGCGCAACACTGAGATGCCTAGAGGTGGCATGATCTCCATCTCCACTAGAACTGTCTCCAGAATCCCACCGCACACGACAAAACAATCAAAACGGTTGAAAAATGCCACAAAATATGCCTGCAACCCCAGACTGTACATTTTCAACAACATCTCCACCGTGAACAACGAGAGAAGAACCTTATTGGCAATATCTATGAGAGAGACGGAAAAAGAAAGAGAGGCAGATATATAGATGTGATCACAGCCCAACCTTTTTGTCAACATGTAGGTAATTGGTAACACCATGATGGACTCCTTCTTTAAACCTCAGGAGAGAGAGACACAGCAGTAAGAAAACATCAGCTTTTAGAGCAGCTAATAGTTTGCCGATGCTGTGAGACAGTACACATGCCATGTCAGTAAGGTGATGTTTGGAAACACCTACATACCCTGAACGTCTGTGAGCCATTCTGGTTGGTTATAATGTTCTGAGGCACTGAGAGCCGTGTTGAGGAAGACCAGGATCAGGACCAACCAATAGAATGTAACAGATTTCACTGCTGTACGACAGTTTCTACGGATGCAACGGTTCCAGCGGCGCAGGGCACGACTAAGCAAACACACACAAAAGTACTAATCACTGTACAGATTTTTTTTTTTACAGTTAAATAAAAAATTCCATTATACACATGTATATATTATTGTGTATTATATGTATGTATATTTACCAAAATATACATATTGTTATGGATATACATAAAGTCCAGAACAATAAGTCATGAAGCATGTGATCAAAGCTGTTATAGAGGGCATGTACTGCAAAAAATTATTTGCATAATCTGCATTTTTGTACTTTATGCCAGAATAAAATATCTGTAAGATACATTGTCTTGATGCGATGTATCATGCATACAGATATTTTATTCTGGCAAAAATATCTTTATACCAATAGAAATGTACTTGAAAAGCAAAACTGCATAAGATAAGACTTATTTTCAGTGAGTATATCTTAAGTTTATTAAAGGAATATTTCCCCCCCCCAAAAATGAAAATTTGCTGAAATGTTACTCAACTTCAGGCCATCCAAGATGTAGATGAGTTCGTTTCTTCATCGGAACAAATTTATAGAAATTTTGCATAACATCACATGCTCACCAATGGAGATATACTGTATGTTATATATATGTTTGAAGTCTCATTCTGACGACACCCATTCACTGCAGAGGATTTATGGGTGAGCAAATGATATAATGTTTTTCAATTACACATTTCTCCAAATCTGTTTTGATGAAGAAACAAGCTCATTTACATCTTGGATGGCCTAAGGGTGAATACATTTCTAGCACATTTAAATTTTTAGGTGAACTAATCATTTAAGATTTTACTGCCCCAATGGCAAATTTCTTGTTTTGTTATATATCCAGTTGGCGGACCCTGAACTACTAGTTTTTCCTCACAGTGACTCACCAGCACGGGATCTTCATAATGCGAGCACTGAAGTCAAAGGACAGTGAACAAAACAAAAGAAAATGACAATGAGCTCAAAGACAATCACAACACAGAGCAATTGGCAAAATGATGACAAAATGAAAAGATCCAGTTCAGATACTGAAACAAAGACAGCCAAAGAACCCAGAGTAGTGAACTGACTTGTAAGAGCACAAAGAATACAAAGAAAAGAGAACATAATGAGCTGCAACTGAGAAATTAAGCGATGACACTCCATTATGGCTGATAACAACTTCCATTAGTAAGCCGGCAGGACAACACAATGACAAATATAATGTGTTATGCTGTTTCTAATTATAATGGGTATGTGTGTGTGCGTATATTATTACCAGCAAGCAGCACAACAATCTGTGTGTTCCTCATCTATGTTTTCAGTGTTCACGGAAGCTGTTTCACTGGCTGGAAGACTTGCTATAGCGAGTGAAAAACAGGAAGAGAGCGAAATATACACAGAGACAGGAAAGGACAGTAAAAAAGAGTGGTATAAGAGAGACAAAGAGAAAGAAAAATGTCGGCCACACATTGACACAGTTTTGGAGAAAAGCAATCTCTCTGAAATAGGGTCAAAGCACTTAATATGGGTCCAGCCGAGAGATGTGATTTCTAGCCCCAGATGTAAATTACACAATTAGACCAGACAAAGTTGAGGGGGGCTATATATAGAACAGCGGGGGAGTGAAGGGGTCATGCGTCTCGTTCTGATTGGCCGTACCGTGGGTTTCGTTTGAGTGGCTGAACCAGCCGAATTTCCCCCTCTTCTTATCAGCTAGGTCACGCAAGGTCACACCTGAGGGGAGATTGAAAGATGGAGAGAAAAAGAGTGAGAGACATGGAATAGAACAAAATGAGAAATGGAAGAGATGGAAAAGCAGGTTAGGGGGAAAAATGACCATGGTTCTGTCTGAAGATGTTTGTAGATGTCTTATATCACACAAACGTGTGGCGTTGGGGAAATCTTTACCTCAAACATCAATAGTGAGATGAGATGTTTAATTTATTAACAGTATATCGGGTACTCAGTTAAAGGTAAAATGTGTCATTTCTGCCACTAACGACTCCAAACTGAACTGCAAAATAATGATTCATCTTTTGGGGTCCAGGGCAAAGTTATTTTAATAATATTTATATAAATTTAAATTTTTTTTTTTTTTACATGTTAAATTTTCATTTTAATTTACGTTTCAGTAATTTTGTTATTTGCTTTTTCCACATTAAATCTTTTAAAACACAATAAACATTTAATGATTCATCTTTTGAGGACCAGGGCAAAGTTATTTTAATAATATTTATATAAATTTAAAATTTTTTTTTTTTTACATGTTAAATTTTCATTTTAATTTACGTTTCAGTAATTTTGTTATTTGCTTTTGTCATTTTTATTAGTAATTTTTGTATTCAGTTTCCAATGTTTTAAGTTTAAGTTTTTCATTTAATATTTAAATTTTATTTTAAATTATTTCAGCTTTATTTCTATTAAATACAAAAAATTGTTAACATTTTTACTTTACATTTTAATTAAATGTGCACAATATTTTTTTAATATCTAGATTATTTCTATTGTTACTGTCTCATTTTGCTTTCAAAACTCTGGTCAGAAATCATTAATCAGATTAATCACAATTATTTTATTCTATTGACAACCATTGTTTTAAACAGCAAGAAAAAATACTATATCTAACATTAATAGTGTTAAAAAAATCTTGCAAAGTAAATGTTCAACCGATAATATTTTAATAACTTGCTTTGGCCTTAGTCTTTATAATATGATGCTTTATAATGTTCTCATATGATGTGAATGAGTCATTATAAATAATATAGCTGCCATTACATTTTAGTTAGGGGGCCCTCAGAAAGGGATCAACATATTTGGGGCCCTTGGGATCAAAACGTTTGAAAAAACCCTGTCTTACTTAATTGTCTCTGTATGGTAAACTAGTATAGGAGAAACAGGTGATCGACAATGAACAAGTGATATGAAGGACAAAGGGGTCTAGATGGTTAAACAGAGGAAGAGATCTCACGTCTGTTCCCGTCCTCATCAAACTCATCAATGTCCTCAGCCTGAGTGATCCAGTCCATATATCCACACAGATCCTCCTCCATCTGCTGTTTCTCACGAAGCTTCTGGAAATCTCCGCGAGCTTTCGCCTTCTCTCTCTCCTTAGAGAATTCTCTACACACAAGTATGGCCTGTTAGACAAGCAAAACAAACACACACACGCACAATACAGATGCAAACATGCACTGTGAACTTTCACACTCTATTTAACGGAGAGGTAAGCAGAATCTTTGGGGAATCCTACGGTGTGCAGGAAATCAAACTATTCAAATCTGCTACTATCAGCAACTGGGGATTGTAAAACATCTGATATCTGCTCATCTACTGCTGTCCTCTGTTAAACAATCACTCACACAGGCATGCAAGCAAGTTAGAATGCACAGGTTTTAATGTCATGAAATGACAAAGTCTTAGCTCATAAATATTAATTGGGTTATGGACTAACTGTTTTAATACATAAATTGTCACATGTGATGTGTCTATCATGGTATTCATGCTTTCAAGTCAAAACTGAAACGTAAACAATAACATTAAGATTACAAAAGTGGTAGAGTGGTAAATAAAGGGACAAAATCAGTCATGGCAAACTGCTTGCCCACAAACACATCTATCCTATAAACTCACCCGCTCAACACACCCAACACAAGGTTGAGAACAAAGAAGGATCCAAAGATGACCAGACTGACAAAGTAAACCCACGGAAGCTCAAAACCAATTGCATCATTCATCTACAGAGATGAACACACAGGCAAAGGCAACTGTATCAGTGTCATACACAATCACGTCCTTAAAAGAGAATTATGGACCATTACAGTCAATCTGAAGACACAGCTTACGTAGTTACCCAGTACAAGACGTCTGTCCAGCCCTCCATTGTGATGCACTGGAACACAGTTAACATGGCAAAGAAGAAGTTATCAAAGTTAGTGATGCCGCCGTTTGGTCCCTCCCACTTTCCCCTGCACTCTGAGCCATTGGCAGCGCACTGGCGACCATGACCCGCATACGCACATGGGACTGGATCATCGTCTGCATAATTATCTGAGAAAGATAAGAGAGAGACAGATGGAGTAAGACAGAGAGTGACAGGAAATGCACATAAATATTTTATGAGAGTATATGTGGTTACTTGTGCCCATAAAAAAGCAGGTACGATGCATTCGTCCGATGAAGAGCTCCAGTCCAATGATGGCGTAGATGATGATGACAAAGAGGACAAGCAGAGAAATGTGCAACAGGGGAACCATTGCCTTCATGATGGAGTTTAACACAATCTGCAGGCCTGCACACACACAGAGCATAGAAATTATCATAACGGAGCACAATCTGTAACCCAAAACCTGTATTTTTGCATAAGAAGAAGCATTCCCATTCTGACTGTTTATGTCCATTATATCAATTTAAGTATTTTAGTATTTTTGCAAATAATGTATTTTAAAATAGTCAGCATTTCATTAAGACACGTTTATTTATTTTAGGCCAATTGTTCTGTAACTAACATGACATGTTCAAAAGTCAGGGGTCGGTAAGATTTTCCCTGTCCCTTAGTTTACCCAGACTGCATTAATTTGATCAAAAATACAGTAATATTGTGAAATATTATTATAATTTAAAATAGTTTTCTGTTTTAATATATTTTAAAATGTAAATTATTCCTGTTATGGCAAAGCTGAATTTTCAGCAGCCATTACTCCAGTCTTCAGTGTCACATGATCCTTCAGAAATCATTGTAATATTCTGATTAATTAAAAATACTGAAAATATTTGAATGAATTAGAACAGAAATTCAGTTGCACATAGTGAGGAATTTTTAATGTGTGTTTTCCAGTAAATGTAATGGGTCTTTGAACAAGAAGTTCTATGTCATCTTGCCTTACTGGGAGAACTGCCAGGATTAACGTGCAGGCGAGCACATGAGGGAGAGATAACATCATACATGCCGGTAGGCAGGAAAGATCCACACCACAGCTTCTAAATGTACTGTGGTGGAATAAGTCAGTGGTTTACATGATCCTGTTTTCTGCCATCTTGACCAGCTTTGCCAGTGCTCTGTTGTACAGTAGCTAATGGAATTGTGTTTTCAGCACCATGGACAGTGCTCTAAGAAATAAGGATCTTAATATTGTAAAGACAAGCAATAAATGACTTTTTGGTTAATTGGTCAATGATTCAGGAGTGTGTGGCAGTGGGTCTGATTTTGAAATGACTGCAAAACAGCACAGCCTCAGGCAGCAATCATGAGTCAAGCTCAACTTACTGAGAATGCTGAATGCATCTACAGGCCTAAATTATCCTGACGCAAGATTGGTTGATCTACACCAGCCCCTCTGATTAACTGTTATTAACTATTAACTGTTCAAAACACTGGTGCATCACACAAGCACATCACTCCATACAAAATCTCCATGACTGTTTTCTCTTAGAAAACATTTTTAGGAGCACAATAAAACACTCTTGTATAGATGAAATACCATTACTGAATAGTTCATAGCAATGTAAACCAGATTAAATCAGGCATCAAATTTACAAACGCGTTTCATCTTCTTTCTATTACAAACACAAACTCACTGGGCACTCCTGAAACCAGTCTGAGGGGTCGTAAGACTCTGAAGGCTCGGAAAGCTTTGACATCCAGACCTCCTGGTTTCCCTGGCATGTGGGTAGTTGTTTCACCAGACTTATGAGTAACAGTCTCTAATACCACACTGAACAACCTGCAAAACACAAACAACAAAACCAAATTCACATAAATATGGCTCACTGAATATATATCAAAAACTAAAATGTATAAGGTAATATGAAAAGTAAAATTACGATCTTCTGAACTGTCACTTTAAAATCTGAACTTCAAATATTTGTCAAATTGAAGATTAGAAACTTTTTCATATGGACAGTTTTCATATGTTAAATCTTGAGGTATGTTTAAAATAACAATTAGAGTGTTTGAATATTTGGTTTAATTTTGCACTTACTTTCATATATTAAAAAAAACTAAATCTGAAAATAGAACAAAATTAGATGCCATGTCAACTAGTCATTTTAGCAAAACAGACTAAAACTAATTAATATGAATTGCCAAAAGTGAACTAGGTCCTTTTTACTGAATTCATAAAATAGAGCTGAAATAGAGCTACCTGACTAACTGGTATAGTCTGATTAGGATACTAGTTCTTTTTAGGGAGACAAAAACATACAAAATGACCAGTGTAGCCTGATTTACGAATGAATTACTCTTATGAGCCGGTTCTTTTTAGTGAATCAAGTACAGTGACAAGTGTAACCCGATTCCCGAATGAATGAGTATTATGAGCCAGTTCTTTTTAGGGTTTCAAAATATACAGCGTGACCAGTATAGCCTGATGAGTCTGATGAACCAGTTCTTTTTTGTGAATCAAACACATACAGCATGATCAGTGTAGCCTGATTCCTGAAAGCATGACTCTTATAAGCTAGTTCTTGCTAATGAGTCAAAAACATACAAAGTGACCAGAGTAGCCTGATTCCCAAATTAATGACTCTTACAAGCCAGTTCTTTTCAGTGGTTTGAAAACATACAGCGTGACTAGCAAAATTCTATTCCCAAATGAATGTGTTGTAGAAGCTGGCTGGGCAACAATATTTGTGGCATCTATCCCAGATATCTTTGTGCTTTCATGCATACAAGCACAAATACTCTTAGGGTGGCATCAGTATTATAAGCAGCAGTAATATGATGTGTAATGCTGTGTGTTTGGAACAGATCCACCTGCCCATTAGCGGTTCTGTCTGTGAGCTTAATGAAATCTCTAATCAATACTAAAAAAAGCTCTCAAAATTATACTCAAAAAGACGCTAAATGCCTGGCACAGTCATCTTCCTTTAGATAATTAACCATCACTGTGACCAACTGGCCATTAATGACCCCAGAACAGCTGTTTAGTCCCATTTTAGCAGGACAGACAGAGCTCTGGGATCGTAGCTCTTTAAATACACTCTATGGTGTGCGCAGGAAGCAACTGAGTTTAAATAGTGACGTACTATGAAAGATTGATTATTTTTTAGTGGATGGAACGTGTATTTACACACTTCTCACATACACAAACATTTACCACAGGGCTGTAGAGCATGGTGTGTGAAATTAAGGGTCAGATTAAGACACAATGAGAGAGCGAGTGAGCGGGAGAGAGGATTGACAGCCACATCTGACAGGATAATCCGAGAGAGAGAGAGGTTGCGAAAAAGGAGAAATTAGGAAAAAAGGGGGTAAAGAGAACAGCAGGACAAGACGAGAATTGTGAATAAGAGAGCTGCTGCTGGTCATTACACAACCTGAATAAAAATCAAATACGAAAATTAATATGCAAGTGAATCATGGGAGGAAAGGCTGTGATGTCACTCCGGGTTATTATGACTCATTTTTAAACGAAAAAGACAGTAAATAAACAAGTGGGGATGGATGGCTACAGAGTGGCGAAGATGGTACCGTACCCTACGATGACGATGACAAAGTCCAGTAAATTCCAGCCGTTGCGGATGTAGGAGCTCGGGTGCATGACGAGGCCGTACGCAAGGATCTTCAGAAACGTCTCGATGGTGAAGATGATCAAAAACACATATTCAACTTGTTCCTGAAGAGACACAAAGAAAAGAGAAAGGGTCAAACACACATACACACAGCATACAATTTAAATGGATGCAGATACCAATAAGATTATTATAACATTGGCCTAATCATATTGTAATTTTACAAATGATTGTAAATGATTATTTGTGTTTTATAAGGATAGATGATACTTTTTTAAACATTTTTTTTTTGCCTTTATTAATTTATTTTAAATGAATTAAATGACAAATTAAGTTTTAAAAGTACAAATATTCCATGTATATGGAATTGTTGACAGAATATTAATATTAATTGGTGACAGAATGAAATAGGCTATTATAATAGGTACGTGTGTGCACTGGCATGACCCCATGACCTGTTCACAAGTGAGAGAGACAAAGAGGGCCGCTCTTGAGCTGGAGCTGGACTTTAAAATGGGGAATCTGTGAGCGTTTCAAAGGATTACTAATCTGTCATCCTCTCCTGTCTCTCCCTCCCTCTCATTTGCCGCTGCTGGCGTATGACAGCAGCCTGTCCACAGTGGCAGCACACTTGTGTGCACACACATACTACCACCATATAACAAAACTTAGAGAGAGAAATAGCAAACTAACCACAAAAAAACCCAACACCATCTGTATAAGACAGAGGACAATACCATATGCACAGTAACAACCATACTCACACACACTGCTGTTCTTGACTTGACTTGACTTAAAGTGGCATACAACATAAACTTCCATTTGCTGGACCGTATGTCTCTGTCTGAAGTATGCAGAAGCTTTAAGCAATTTCTGAAGCTCTCAACTGCATATTCCCTTCCTTAGATGCACAGATAGACCATGGCAGCATTCAAAACCTTTCTTTTTTTTTTGCCATATTATTTTTATTCGTTTTATAACAACAACAAACAAACAACATGACACCATGAGAGACAGGGGAGGAACAGTAAGCTGCTTATCAGAACCAAGAGCATTTAGAGCAGCCAAACGAACAGGCAGTTTGTACAATCTCCCCTGACCACCACTCTCTCTGCTCTCACTGTCTTTATAACCCTCCCTGTCTCTTTCTCTTTACCATCATTTGGGTGTCCTGTTATCCTACAAAAACCCAAAGAGGAAGGCAATGCAGGTGAATTTGACATCTTTAAAATACTGAACTCAAGATTAAACTTACATCATGCATTATTCTGTTTTCCGATTTCAAAGTAAACTTGTTTCTTCTGAGGGCATTATTGGCACTGTGAACTGTAATTAAAAAGGGACGGTGTGGAAGGAGGGGAGTGGTCTGGTAGCCGCTGAAGGTGGAGAGTGAGTGCGGGGGAATTGAATGGTAAGGGAAGCCCCTCTGGTTGGTGTTTGCACTTTGCAGTGATTCGAGAGACAGGTGAAAAGGAGCAGCGTGAGTGCAGAGAAGGGCTGCCTTGAGAGTGAACTGTGCATGGGAGCTGCGCTAAGGAAGTGTCTTGTATGCTGAAATTTGAGTTGAAGCTGAAAAGCTTAAATGAACTGTATGAATAAACTACGTGCGCTGCACAGCCGTTTCCCGAGCTCTGTCTCCTTCATTTCCACCACTTCAAGTTTAAGCTTTCCCACAGACAAATGATGTCACCATTTACTCACCCACGAATTTATTATTTTTATTCGTTTTATAACAACAACAAACAAACAACATGAAACCCCCCCCCAAAAAAAAAGCCAGATGAATTTATAAATGCAATTAAAATACATAAAATGAATATAGATCACGCAAGGACAGAGACAAAAATCACCACAGAAATCGTAGCCATAACAGATAATTACTATAAATAGTATAGTAATCTTTAAGTTCAACTATTCTGTAAATATTGGAGGAAGGGACCCCAGATCTTGGAAAAATTAAGAGACTTTGATTCGTTAAGCCAAATTTTTTCAAGGTTTAAAACGGAGACCATCTCCACAAGCCATTTCTGAAAACATGGGGGAGCAGTGGCTTTCCAATCCCTTAATATAATTCTCTTGGCCACAACCATGCCCAACATTAATGCCAACTGCAAATGATCATTCAAAACCTTTCTTTTGTATCATTTTGGAAATTAATGATTGATAAATTAATAGTTAATGTTCATGTAGTATAATTAACAAATAAATGCAATTAATTTAATAATAATAATTATTATTATTATTATTATTTTATTTTTCAAATAAGTTAAATATTTTTTGGATTACTGTATGACAGTAGTAGTAATAATAATAATATATTTTAATAATAATAAAATGGAAATTAATAAAATTACTTTTTTAATAATAAAAAAGGGGAATTAAATGGTAACAGGTAATATTTTCACTTCAAAAAACAAAAGTCAATTTCTATCTATTCAGTGCTTTCTTGTCTGCCACAATAGTGAAACCTCTTTGAATTATCTTCTTTTGGGGGAGTTTGTCAGCATATATTGGTGCAATTAATCGCAATTATTTCAATGAATTAATCTGCAAATCATGTAATTATTTCAATTAAAACTTGCAGTCGATTGACAGCCGTAGTAATTAGACACAAGCTTAAGAGTGCTGAATGCCTTTTGAGTAATGAACCGAAGACAACATGAAACCAAGATGATGGTTAGTAAAATATAACAAACAATATGGCAGAGGAAAAGACCAACCAGCTCTGTGAGAGAAGAGACTGAGAGCAAACACACACTCATTAAATACATGCCCCCTCCTTTGCACCTGGAATCCAGGATGTGGCTTTAAGCATCAGAACAAAGATGGAGAGCGAGAGAGAGAGGGCTGGGGTGATGGGGGAAGGGTGATGAGAGACAGGGGAGGAAGAGTAAGCTGCTTATCAGAACCAAGAGCATTTAGAGCAGCCAAACGAACAGGCAGTTTGTACAATCTCCCCTGACCACCACTCTCTCTGCTCTCACTGTCTTTATAACCCTCCCTGTCTCTTTCTCTTTAACATCATTTGGGTGTCCTGTTATCCTACAAAAACCCAAAGAGGAAGGCAATGCAGGTGAATTTGACATCTTTAAAATACTGAACTCAAGATTAAACTTACATCATGCATTATTCTGTTTTCCGATTTCAAAGTAAACTTGTTTCTTCTGAGGGCATTATTGGCACTGTGAACTGTAATTAAAAAGGGACGGTGTGGAAGGAGGGGAGTGGTCTGGTAGCCGCTGAAGGTGGAGAGTGAGTGCGGGGGAATTGAATGGTAAGGGAAGCCCCTCTGGTTGGTGTTTGCACTTTGCAGTGAGTCGAGAGACAGGTGAAAAGGAGCAGCGTGAGTGCAGAGAAGGGCTGCCTTGAGAGTGAACTGTGCATGGGAGCTGCGCTAAGGAAGTGTCTTGTATGCTGAAATTTGAGTTGAAGCTGAAAAGCTTAAATGAACTGTATGAATAAACTACGTGCGCTGCACAGCCGTTTCCCGAGCTCTGTCTCCTTCATTTCCACCACTTCAAGTTTAAGCTTTCCCACAGACAAATGATGTCATCATTTACTCACCCACGTGAGTGATTTAAAAACTATATGATTTTCTTTCTTCTGTGGAACATAAAAGGAGATATTTTGAGAAATTTCTTATTTTTTGTCTATACAAATGAAGTTAGAGGGCCTCAATGTCGTTTGGACACATTCTTCCAAATATCTTTTTTTCATGGAACATCTTCGTGGAACACCCTTTTCGGGTGACCTATCCCTTTAAAATCACTTTGAACACACTTTTCCCCTTTAAATTCAATAGTTAATTTAAGTAGTCCACTAACAATGTCCAACAGTGAACATACAATACATATACTGTATCACAGAAAAGATCTGTAATTTTTTACATTTAACCATTTTTGAAGGATTGTGTGACACTGAAAACTTGAGTAATGGATGCTGAAAATTCACAGGAATAAATTACATTTTAAAATAGTTAAGAAAATACTAGTTTAAATTGCAAAAATATTTCACAATATTGCAATTTTTACTTTATTTTTGGATCAAATAAATGCAGTTTTTATAAGCATGAGAGACTTCTTTCAAAAATATGAAAAAAATTGTAATTAATCTAAACTTTGACCTGTGTGTGTGTGTGTGTGTGCGTGTGTGTGTGTGTACATGTAACAATGAAACGAAAACATTAAATACAACAATTGCAATGGAAAGAAAGGCTAAGTAAAATGAACTTCATATCATCACATCTGCTACTGAGCGTTCCCAGTGAAAAGCACTGTGACTGCGGTAATACCCATAATACCTTGCACTTGAATAATTTTGTTATGTATGTTTAGTCAAAGCAGAGGGACTAATGAGTATGTTTTTGTTTTTTTTTTCATTTTTAGAATTAAAAGATGTTTTAGCTCTATTTATTTATTTATTTTTTGTGATATTTTATTATAAAAAATTAAGTCACCATTAGGGTCATTTGTGTTCCCATTTGCTAAAATTTCTGAGTTTGTTTTTTTTCTTCTTCAAACAAAATGCTTCTAAAACGGCTGACACAAAGGCTAACTGCATTTATTCAAAACCAAAGCCCATACACTTACTTTAAACATCAACACTATTATTTTGCTTCCTAGAAAGCATTGGTGTTTTTCTCTTGAAATGTAAATCTAGTCTGTATGCAATTCAGCAAGAAAATATTACAACCCCATGAAAAAAAGCTGACTCTGGAAGAAAACACTGTCATTCGTTCATTTGTTCATGCTAATGAACGAATGCTGTGATTTCTCATCTGGGTTGCACATTATGCCCTGTTGTCACTGCAGTGTCACTTCTCTTACATTTGAATGCAATTTTTTCTTCTATAAAAAGAAAGCGATGCTCTGATGGGACAGACATGAGGCAATGCCCGAGGGGGTCGTGTCCTGGGTCCTGATCGCATACAACACGATTGGTCTCCTCTCTCTCATTTCCTCTCTTTCTCTTCCTGTTTCTCTCACACAAGCCTTAGGGAAGATCCCTTCCACTACAGAACTTCACAACACGTCGAGCATTTCAGTACGAATGGGGCGCAGTCACACGCGCCTGTACACTCGAGATGACAGCGGGACAAACTCTGAGGCTCTCATGGCTGATTTGGCAAAGTACAGTGAAAGTGCTACTGTGCCTAGATGTGGATTTCTGGACTTAAACGAAAGGTATTTAATTTGGTTCGACCCCTACTGAGAAACAATAGCTAGGGGCGCTTCTCTTTCATTTACGATTTCTCTCTCATCTCAGTGACCTTTGCATGCCGAGGTTCGGCTGTAGTGCGCACAAGCTCATGCAGCCTCATATTGTTGCATGCCTCACTGCAGCCGTGGAGAAAAAAATGTTGTTTCCTCGATGCCACTAACATGCAAGCAAATTAAAGCCTTGCAGTCTCAGATACAGGTGCTAACATCACAGAAACACAGGGATGCTGATGTAGGGAGATTTAAATAAAAAATTAAGCCAAAAATGAAAAGTATGTCACCACTTATTCATCCTCATGCCAAAAATGTTTTTTTGCTCATACGATGAAAGTCAGTGGAGACAAAAGTTCAAAATATCTTCTTTTGTGTTTCACAGAAGAAATAAAGTCATAGAGGTTTCGTACGACATGAGGGTGAGTAAACAATGACAAAATTGTCATTTTTTTTGGGTGAACTGTCCCTTTAAGAATGGCTGCTGAGTGGATCAAATGTGATGCTCTCTGATGGGATACAATGAGAGGTTGTGAGATGAGGAGGATTACAGAGTAATACCACATAACCAAACAGCAAAAAATATGGATTTTCACCTGATGGCACCTGATTTTCAAATTGTTATATTCAAAGTACAAAGCTTCCAGAAATTTCTGACACTGGGACAGCAGTAGGACTCGAAATAGTGTGGCTGAAGTGAGTCACATGACAAAAGTCTTTTGCTTGAGGCCAATGCCTCTATGTGTGTGTGTGTGTGTGTGTGTGTTTCTCTGTGGATTTGTGGATTTTCAGAGGGATAACAAAATGCACACTCCTGTTCAAAAGTTTAGGGTAAGATTTAATCATGTTATATAAGAAAAAAATGTAATTGTAAATATGTCACAATATTGCTGTTTTTATTGTATTTTTTGATCAAATAAATGCAGCCTTGTGGAGCAGAGACTTCTTTCAAAAACATAAAAAAAATCCTACTGACCCCAAACTTTTGGATGGTAGTACATTCTAAATAAAATGTAAAATACCATACAAAAAAAAAACTTTATCAAAGTTTTTTTTTTTTTTTGAGAAAAAGAGCAGAGCTTAAATCCAGCACATCTGAAACAGGAAACAATTACCTAGTGAGCTACCAAAAGACACCAGAATGAGACCAGAAAAGACCAGATAGGATATGCCAATAGAAAAGAAATGTACATTACACAATACATAAACACACACATGCTTTTGACTGCACCTGAGATTTATAACACACCTCCCAAATGGGTCAGCAGGAATTCGGTCAGTGCTCTGTTCCGGGCACCATCCCAATATATCTGATTATGAAACAACACCTGGGAAGGAAAACACCTTTTCGCAGCTCTCTCTGGTGACTTTTGCACACTTTTACCTTACAATATACAATTTTACAAACCATATCTCATGGTGGAGCAGAGCATTTCCATAAGGTTCAATAAAATACAGCCACTTTAAACCTATGGACAAGAACCTCTTAAGATATCCAAAATACCAGGGTAGAGTAGGGGAGACTCCCTATCTACATGCCTTACTATTCTTGTATCATATAACTGTGATGTTCTACAAAACAACAAGCTTTAAAACACTTTTTTCTTACTGTTGAAAATTAGATCACTTACTGTGAAATCTTTCAGGTACATCACCAGTGTAAGCTTCATGGTGAATACTTCTACATCACTCTTGTCAACGTAGTCTATAATTACAACAAAAATTTATCTTGACTTTATCTAGTGGTCATTTTGGGAAAAACAGTAGGGGGGCGATTTACCCAAAGGGGGCGTTTTCCCCCACTCTACCCTACTAAAGGAACTTACCATTAATGTTTGCACCAAAACCTAGAAGCTGGTTGTCCATGAATGTTCTTCAATCCCTTTTCAGTTCTAAACTGAACTGAAATTCACACCACCACAATTTCACAGTCTCGAGAGAGAGAGCAATACTTACTAGGTCATGGTTGGTGGCATTCGAGTCATCTTCAGGAAAAGGCTTGGAGACCCCCAAAGCAACACAGTTAGCGAAGATGGCAAGGAGAATAAAGATATCAAATGGTCTGGAGCCATATGTTAAGGTAAACATGATCTTATTAGAGTGCCATAACATTCAACAGACATTATTTAGCAAGTTAGGAGTTGTTTTTACAACAGATAGTGGTAAACTATTTGAAAGCTTTACATTTATCACTATTAGCAGTAGTTGAACTATTATTAGTAGAAGCTTTATTTTCTGTCATTGACTAAGTTGTAATAGATACTTCCACTCCACAAGGTGAAGGGCGGCCCTGCGGATGGGGTTGTTCAATTTAAGGCAGAAAAGAGCTCTGGGGGCACGTTGGACTTGGTTGGAGCCCTGGACTTGCTTCTTCACATGCTGACTCTTCTTCTTCTGCGTTCCAGTAGAGCTGGTGGTGGAGTTGAGCGTTTCCGTACGGTTCATCTTCGGCCGTCCATTTTCCTCCCACTCGTCTTTCTCTTCCTCGTCGCCCTCATCGCCCTCTCCTCCTCCACCTCCCTCCTCTTCCTCCTCTTCCGCTTCGCCACCACCCTCCTCTTCCTCATTGGAGTACCCATTCCCTAAAGAGAGAGGTTTAGTCACTTAATGAAGGGTCATATGTCTGGATGACACAGCAAACAACCAGTCTCTGAACTAAAATTAACTAATGCATTGTCAATAAGTGACAAAGGTGCATTAAATTGATCAAAAGTAACAATAAAGACATTTGCAATGTTACAAAAGATTTCTGTTTCAATCAAATGCTGAACCTTTGAACGTTCTATTCACAAAAAAACCCTTAAAAAATCATGTATCACGTTTTTCACAAAAATATTAAGCAGCACAACTGTTTTCAACATTGATAATAAATCAGCATATTAGAATGATTTCTGAAGGATCATATTACAGTGAAGAAGAACTCCATTTTAAAATATACTAAAATATAAACAGTTCTTTTAAATTGTGTTATATCACCGTTTTTTACTGTATTTTTCATCAAATTGTATTTTTTTTTTTACTTAGGCACATTAAAGGACCAATAAGAACATACATATAGCAAAAATGTGCTGTCGGTTGAGTTTCCTATAAAAGTGAAACCCAAAAAAATGTTCTGTTGCCTCCTTTGTCCTGAGATGTGATAAAGCGTCAGATGAAAAAAGCTTTTCTTCTATGTTAATCAGATTTTTTTTTTTTTTGTCATATCCAAAATCCTGCTCCACATTATGTCAGTCCTGATTGGCTGGGAATGTGTTACAATTTTTCTTCATGTGTCAACAGAAATTGCTGGTTACTTGTCACCAGAGCTTAACAATCAGGATTTTTCAGCTTACTTCCACTCCTGTTCAGATTTCTACTTGTTTATTTGCCCTAAACCTATAATAACTATAATAATAACTATAAAAACTCTTAAAAATAAAAAAGTATGCCTTTAAATGTTATGAATTTAAATGTATAATTTTATATTTACATTTAGAATTTGAAATGTATAATATTAAATATATAATATTACATTTTTATTACTTATTTTATAATTGAAATATATATATTATCTATTATTATACATTTTTCATACATGTAATTTTTCATCAAATCTTAAGATATAGAACTGGCCCAATAGGGCAGGTTACAGTTCGGTCAACTGCCCCGAAACTCTCCCCAAACTGCCCCAGGCCAGTGGGTCACCCTTATTGTTGAGCCATGGGTCTACCTCACACCTATTTAGGACACAGCATAAAGAGTAACAAGTATTGGTTAGAAAGAGTACGGCAAGTCACTATATTTTCCATGGTGTTGTCTAATCTTTTCAATAGTCACTAGTACTACAGCATATGTTCCTCATCATCTGGACACCGGGAAGGAGTGATAGAGAGCGAAGTAACTAAAAACTATGAAACTCGATTGACTCCGGTCATATTAAAGAGGGTGAGGGAGATAAAGAAGACAAAGCTTTCTAATCTGCCACAGTCTCTGATGAACAAGAGGCCTCTGTACTAGTTGAGGAGAACCACACAGTAACAGCTGTGACCTACTTCCCACTGTGAGAGGGGGTGCAGAGCGGGATTCTGGGCCAGCGGTTTCATATGTGAGTACCTGTGGATTCATGATGTTAGCCTCTAGCAAAGCTAGCTGACAGCTAACAGAGAGAGTCATAGGTAGGGGGAGGGGTAAGAGAGAAATCGCGAGGACACTGTGCAGATAGCGAATTATAACTTCATTATATGCATAAGACCTCAGTGAGACCGAAGGGAATCCTATCAGCCAGAGATAACAGCAATCAGTACTTTCATTGAACATTTCAAATGGGCAGGCAGGAGAGAGAAATAAACTCCTGTGTGAGGTTTGTAAAGTGAGCTATCATGACTGCTGCGCTGTGCTGATAAGGACACGCTCCAAATGGAAATTGAGGGGCCAATTTAGCACATCATTAAAAGAAGGTATTATGAAAAATGAGTTTTTGTTTTGGCTGCAGCTCTGTGTAACCCTCTGTGCAACTGTGACGGCTAACACAAGCCAACAGGCTCTTTTCTACTTTAAAGACAGGTTTGTTGAGTTTTCAATCATGGCATTATATTTGCTGTGTGTCCATAATTTCACATAGGGGTGAGCTGGAAAATTAAAGTTAGGAAATTTACATAAATAAGTTTTTATCCATGTCTATTTCTGAACATAACGAATAAACAAAACTGACCTCAAAAGCATAAACTTTTCATTTAATTTTCATCAGTAATTTAAGACCATGACAGCGAGCTGCAAACTCTTAGTTGTGTGGCTGTGGATACTGAGACAATTTTATGATTCTCACTGATAGATGATGATTAAACAAGCATGAAGCTTAGTTTATTTGGCGAGACAGTTGGTTTGGACTTAATCAAAAAAATAAAAAATAAATTAAAAAAATTCATTATTACCTTGCAGTATGGCATTATTTGTTCAATTAATGGCTAAAACACCAATTTAAGTGCTCTGCATATTGCTATATTACATAGGTTAATGCTTTTGTATATTATATATATTTTATTTATCTTAATGGAGTGACCTAAAGGGTGTAGAAACATGTGCAAAGAGACACATACAACAATTCTCATGTGCACGCTTGTTTCTAAAGCAGAAGGATTTGGTTCTTGAGCTAGTTAGGGAACAAAGATTTGAGGCCCATTTAATCAAATTTACTACCAGCAGAATATTCATTTGCCGTCTCCAGAGGCCTTGTACTACACTCTACTTTGTGAATTAACCTGCAGTGCTGGGGTTACTTGGCTATGATGGAAGTCAAATGATATCTGTAATTGCAGGTTGCCTGCAATCAGAAAGTCCTCATAAAGCGCATGTGCAGGTTGTGCTCTGAAAATGACCCTGTGGCGGTGAAACATCTGGTGCTGCGAACACGTAAAATAAATTGGAAAAATAAATTCATACTTTGATCTCCACAGAGCTCATGGCTCAAAACCTTCATCTTTCATTATAATTAACATGTATAACATTTTGTGTTCCTGTAATTAGTACAACTGTCAATTATTCTGACAGATGAGGTGCTGTTTCCCTATTTCTACTACCATTTGACATGGTTAAAATGGTTAAAGTGTTAATTTTAACAAGAATGCAAAAATGTAACAGTAAAAACCTGTTAATAAACTACCTATACATATAAAGTGTGTGTGTGTGTGTGTGTGTGCGTGTGTTTATACATACTGTATATAGTAAACATATGTTTTTAGAAGTGAAAAATATATTTTTGAAAAAATATATATATATTTATCAAGGCAATATGTACAATTGTTACAGCAAATTACTATTAAAATTCAGTTATTAAGTAACCCATCCAAAAGTTAACATACTTGTTAAATTTAATATATGAAGAAGAGATATTCCCAAAATTTCCTGCATAAACCATCATAACAGTGTTGAAATTTTTTTAAAGTTATTTTCTTATTATTTTTGTTTAGTTATGTTCATTGGGTGTTTTATAATATTTTCTGTTGTTTAGTTAACGTTTAGTCTTTAAGTCGTTTAGTTAAAACTGTTGACGATTAACTACTAAATTAAACTGAAATAAAATTACTGTGCACATTTCATGTAAAACTATATACAGTATATATATATTATATACACACACACACACACATATATATATATATAAACATATATATAAACTAAACCAAAATACATGAATTAAGTGATAAAACTTACTTTTTCGGTTCTCCTCATACATGTCGGAGATTGTCACTTTGACCTCATTGGAGCAGAACGCATGATCCTCACGGCAGTTTCTTCACTCATATTTTTAAAGACATATTTCCAAAATGAGCTTTTTTTAAGAAAGCGTCAAGTTTTCCAGTTGTGCAGTCCTGAACTTGTATCCAAGGATCCTGTCAGTCACCTCCTAAAGGCTTTTCATTCTGAATCAAGTTGTATTCAGATGGTTTAAAAAACAGAAGCGTTCATTTATTTCCCGTCTTCTAAAAATGAACTTTGAGGACGTTTGGGACAAAAATAAAAATGATAGACGTTGATAAATAAAGAGCATCCTCTGTTCTCAGTCTATCTCCGCATTTAAGCCATCAATTCAGGATTAAAGAAAAATGACTCGTTTAAAGGGACAGGCAGCCTAGAAATTTATTAAAGGGAGGGATATTGGGCAAACGATTTTATGGAGTGTCGACAGTAAATGTGGGCGAGTATTTTCTCATTTTCTAACGCAACGGATCGGTCCACACACACACACACACACACACACACACACACACACACACACACACACACACACAAGAGCGCTGGCTCTACGCGTGTCCGCGCGCGGTTGCATGTTAGGATGTGTGAGCATGGCAGATCAAAAGTCAGTTGTACTAATTCCATCTTTATTTTAATTTAAAGGTTCACAGAGAACAAGTACCTTAATCATAATAGGAGAAGGTATTTGGGGAGAAAAAAAAATTCCCTTCCAAAAAAAAAATCAACTTCAAGCTGTTCAACCCAGATAATGGACTATAATAATAGACTGTAAATTATACATAAAACTGTTAGCTGTGTTTCCACATTGGAAATAATACTGTTCCTGTAGCTGCAATACATGTCATGAAATTACATGATGTTAATGTACCAACCTTTGTAAGCTGTTAAAAATATATTGCAGTAAACATTAACTTAATAATATAAAATGATCATCATATCATCATAAAACACTGCAATGTACATTACTGATAACTAAAATAAGAAAAAGAAGTAAATTGTCAAATAAACAAAAGTTGCTAAAATTCAAACAAATGTGAATTCTGGAACTGCATGCATTCACTAAACCTAAACACATATTGGACCTGTACAAAGACCTAGAACCTTCTGTCTGTCTTTCAAAGACAAGTGGGAACAGAGGTCAGCTTATCAAGCCCAATTATCCCTGGGGAAGAGGTTACCTGCTGCACTTGTCGTACATTAAAATCAGCTTGAAGCTTTTGTCTGCAAATGAATTCCTCCTGACAATCCCATGACATACTCTAAGTCTAAGTCGCTGTAATCGCTGCATGCATGTAGGCCTACCATGTTTGATTCAAGGCAAGTTCGAACACCTTTAAAAAACATATTGCATGTTAATATTAACTCAAAATGCTGGGGTAACTTTTAACTTCAAACAAGAAACAGTTTTTAATGTTTTCCATCTTATGATGGTCTAAATAGACAGTGCTGTCAGTTATTCACCATTCAGCAGACACTTGTCACCCAGAGGGATGTACAGTACACTAATTGCAGAGACAGTCTCTGGAGTAACAGTGGGTTAAGTGCAGTGCACTGCTCAAGGGCAATGCCCCCATTTGAACGCACTTTGATGTCCTTTTTGCTTCACAACTATATTGATGTCCAAGTGCAAATTATCTTATTTCTCAAGTCTTATGCCTATTTAGCAGTCAAGGTCACTCTTTTATAAACACTAACAAAACACATCTGAATAAAGGAAAACAATCAGAGGGCTCTCTCTGTTTCTGATTAAGGGTGAGAACATTTTTCATAATTTTTGGAATGATCTTAGCCTACTTACTAAATATATACTTACTATATAGTAACGAACAGAGGTATAAACCAGTCTACTATAGACTGCTATGCACTGCTGTAGTGAATTAATTAAACAAATGCTTGTTAAAATGGACACATAAAAGTGGACAGTTATTGCCCTCTAGTGGTTACATTCTCAGCTCTCTGCAGGATGACGTCATACAATATGTAAAAATATATAAAACAAGGTGCATGTGGATTTTGAAAGATTACCTCATAATCTGATAATATGTCAAAAGCCATTTTACATAAATAAATAATTGTCTTGAACTGTTTAAACTCAAAGATTCTCATAATTACCTAACATGTATTCAGCTTTCTTAACTAATATGCATTCAGCTTTCACAAAATATTCCCTTAAATCACCTTGTTTTAATAATGTTTAGATCTTTCCTGATTTTTATTCTCATATGATATCATATAACATTTCATAACACAAGAAAATGATAAGTCTTTATTTTCCTCATATCTCTCATTTGAATCACACATGATCTCGCCTATTTATCTGCTATCGTGTTCTGAAGAGATTAATTACTTTGATTTATCTCACTGTCTTCACTCATCCTCCCTCTCTCTTGCTTTCTCTTTTTTTATTTCTCCCTCAGTGTCTCTTTCTCTCTTCAGTGAGTGCCATGTTGTGCTCTGTTAGATTAGAGCTTAAACTGAGATGAGATGAATGCATGTGACATTGGTATAAAAGCAAGGGGGTTTGGTTTTGCATTTTAATGTCAGTGATTTCACCTGCTAATTTTAGCATGTTAGATTCGCTGACCTATTCTTGAGAACTGCAGTTCCTATATTTAGCCAATATATTACATATACAGTGGGTATAGAAAAGAATCACCCCCTTTAAAATAATCACATTTTGTTGCTTTGCAGCCTGAAATTAAGACGGACACAGTTTTTGTTTTATCTAACTGTATTTTATAACATCCAAGTGAAAGATATAACACCAACATGTCAGAAAAATAAAAAATAAAAAAACAGAATCAATGAGTTGGAAAAAGGATGACCTTCCTCCTAAATGACTCAATCAGGTGTAGCTTATCACCTTCTCAATGGCACACAAAACCATTTGACTTTCAACTGTGATGAGCTGTGGTCATTTTGTTTAGCTCAGCATGAAAATAGCTCTCCCGGAGTATGTCAGTCCTTGGTAGTGCAACTGAAGCAAACAATCAACTATGGGTGGCAAAACACTGTCAAAAGATCTCCGGGATAAAGATGTGGACAGGCACAAGTCAGGAGATGGATGCAAAAAAATTTTTCAAAGGCTTTAGTCAGGAGATGGATGCAAAAAAAATTTTAAAGGCTTGGCTTTATCAAAGAAGTACAATGAAGTCTATTAGGCTATTAAGAAGTGGAAGGTATTTGGTACAACACAGACCCTCCCTGGATCAGGAAACTGGTCAGAGAGGCTACCAAGAGGCCAACAGCAACTCTGAAGCAGTTGTAGGAATTTATGACAAAGAGTGGTCATTGTGTGCATGTGACAGCAATATCACAAATTCTCCACAAATGTGGCTTGTATGGGAGAGTTGCAAGAAAACATTTAATTTGTAATGTGTGAGAAGCAATACAGTTGCTGGTTTTACAAGGTTTTCTTTCTTTCTTTTTTTTATTTTTGTTACTTTGTTATTTTTTATTGAATCCAATAAGGGTCTGTTTGACCTGGAACATAACTGGGTTGTATATTCAGATATTGAACCTAATACAAGTGCTAGTAGCGTGAAAGAATAATAAACTATGGGCACACTATTGTGTGTTTAAATCTGAGTGATGTGTTGTTTTTTTTAACTGTATGTAAGTGCGTTTTAGTTTGTTCCTATCATGTACAGTCTATACTCAGAGGTGCACTGGGATTGCAGTAAGCAGGCGCTTCTGTACTAAAACTGAGTCAGCACTTTCTTAGGTACTTCATTGACTTTAACCCCCAGTCAAACACATACACGCTTCCACACAACTGTGGCACTGGCATTCCATCACCCCCTCTGTTATGAAGAGAATGGCTTGTTAATTGCCCCATGTTATTTATGATACCGAAGGGCTGTATGCATTATTGAAGAAATACTCGGGTGTTTCTTCGCAAGCAGCTCGATGCAATTGTCCGTTAACTCTCGTTGATATCGTCTAATGTATTTTATGAGGCAATTGGACGTATTGGAAAATAATCTATCCAAAGATGATATCTTGCTTGGGGTGGGTGCTGCTTACGGGTTGCATGCGCTACTGCTGCTGCACTGTTTCCAAGATACCCACACAGTTTCCTTAGCAACCGGAGAGAGCACATGGATAAAGTGTGCGCAGTAGTAATGACGCTTACGACACTTCCTTTTTTCTTCCAAAACAGTGGTGTAATAATGGCGGGCGAATCTTTGAGGATTACAATAATGTTCATGCCGTGTTTTACAACACACACGTCATTGTGGTTCTGGAACAGAGAGTTTCGATTGTCTTTAGTAGAGTTTGCGCCGACGTCATAACGAACCGTAAAAAGTGAACGTATTCCGCTGATGTCAGCTGAAACGGAGCCATTAGATCAACGATAGGCTGCTGCAGCGAGCAGACCACCAAGAGTGTCACCCACCTGCAAGCTCATCGACGTAATGTGAAGGGAAAAAAACAGCCACAGTTCGTTACAAATACAAAACTTTTATAAATGTATATAAACGCTTTTTATTAATGCATAGACTATGTCAGTTTAGGTCAAAAGGAGTAAAATTTAGGAGTAAAATTTCATAGACATGGTTTGAAGTCTTTTTTGCACTCTAAAAAATATTTTCTCAATCTGTACATATTCTCAACTGTAAAAGTGAAAAAAGAGTAAAAATGCTAAACCTATTCATTGACAAACTGAATAGTACATTGTAAAACATATATTTTTTTAAGTAATACGTTTTAATGATCTAATGGCATTCCTCTGTGGGAACCTCCAAGTTTGTTTGGATTCTTATGTTTAAAATAATTTATTTATTTATTTATTTTTGTTATTAATTAACTTTTGTGTTGTTTAGGATATTTATTTAGCCAGCCTAATGTTAATAGCATGTATTTACGTTTCTACTTTTTAACAAAAAATAAAATCAAAAATAGAAATAACTGCATAAACCAACTAGCCAAACATGAGGTTAAATAAAATAAAATAAAATAATATAAACTCAAGTAAAAGTGTTCTTGTTTTAAGAAGACTGACCAAGAATGAAAATGCACAATTAGTGCTTATTATTTAAAAAATAATTCGTCCGTGAATTAATTTGCACTTGTTGACAGTATATCTCAGATGAGCGATTTTCAAAGTGTCACCAAAATAAATATATTTGATAGGCTTTCGCGTGCTTAATGAGAGGCATGCAGTCCTATTCATTATCAATTCAAATACATCTTCTTGATTGAAGTATTTGGGTAAAGAGTCACGGCGCGTTCATGTGTTCCCAGTGTCGCGCGGCGCTGTCCAATCACCTCCAACCATAGGCGGTCCGATCCGTCCCTGTTTCACATAGCGTTTCCTCCCCGTCCCTGCCTCCTCCTCCTCCTCCTCTCCTCCCCTCCGCTTGGCTGCCTTATCATCGCTTCCTTATTGCCAAACCTGCAAAGACAGGGCTGTACTGAATGCAGCGTAATTTTGACCCATGTTCCATTAGCTGAGCGGCCCTGAGGGCACGAGGCTACCGCGCGGGACTGTAATGCTACACTGTCCTCCCTCTCCGGCCAGTTCATCCTCAGCAGCGCAGAGCTATGGACCTGAAACCGAAGTGCTCTTCCAATACAGCATATCTGCAGTCACCTGCGACTCCAATGGGCAATCAATATTGATAGAGAATTGTTAAGGATTACAGCCATAAGGCAATACGTCGCGGGGGGGGAAGGCTGGAATTATGAAGGTATGTCACACACCCCGTTGCATTATTGCTTGGCTGACCATCCGATACTACTGCCATATGCTTTTATCCATTCATTTCTGTAGGTGTACCGCGCGAATTCTATTATGTCCTTGCGTGGCGACTGATGCCAGGAGAGCCGCTTTGCCTTTGCAGCATTTAACGCCGCGCGGGCTCTCCTTGTCAGCTGCTTTGTTTGTCAACTATCTCCACCACATCTTCTACCGCGATTCATTTCAATCGGCATGTGCTACTCGTTTCTATCTTTGATAAAAGATGTTCGCGTGAAAGCGCCTCTCAGACAACAATAGCAGTACATTAGCGCGAGCGCGTGAGTGAACTGTTGGTCCACGTAACGTTAGTAAAGCAGCGGCCTCGAGCACTCATGTTTGGAGGCAACGTAACCCCGTCAGGTTTAAATGAATATGGGTGTTTTTCTGTGTGTGTGAGAGAGACACAGAAAGTGTAGAGTGTGTAATGCGAGAGCGAGCAGGTGCTGAGAAAATGTGTTAAACCAGTTGCGACTCTCCGTGCTGTGTGTTTGCAGTGATGTGAGATGAGATGTGGGATTCATAGTCCACTCTGCTGGTAAATAATGACCATTGCAGTCATTGGCTAGCAGCATGCAGCCCCTCTCGGCACCATCATAACCCTCCACAGCGTTTATGGCCACACTTATACGCATATCAGTGTGTTTTATTGTGAGATCTCAGGCATGTTATGAGGAGAAATGGTTGTTACATGTGTTTGTCCGCTGAGCTATCTGTGAGGGAATTTGGCAGGGCATGTGTCATTCAGCAAACAATCCGATGTTAAACAGAATTAGAATAAGATTCATTGCCAAGTATGTTTACACACACACACACACACACACACACAAAATGGTCTTGAAGCTTCCAGTAGGCTACATAGAAAAAATAAAAATACAACTAGACAAATAATATTTATGTAGACAATAGACAAGATAGAAGAAAATAATCTATATAGAGATAAAATTATGCAAGAGAATGTGAATAAGAAAGGAATAAAATATAATTATTAAAAAAAAAATGCACATGACCCTAAAAAAGGTCATCCATGTCTTGGAAGATACCAGGAAAACTAGAAAACTAAAACCATAAAAACACTTCTTACTTGAAATAAAATAAACATTAACTGAAATAAAATAAACATTAACTGAAATAAAATAAACTTTTTTTATTTAGTATGAACTAAATATTTGATGTTTTAGTGTTAACTCACTAAAACTGGAATAAAAATGAATAAAAACTATATAGACATATTTTAAAATATATATTAATATTAATGATATTAAATAATAATAATAATAAAATGACAAACACACAAAGCAAAAATGAAAATGGAAAATATATTATAAAAAACTATTATAAATGAAAATATTATTAAAAAATATAATACTATAATAGTAACTATAATAGCATATAACAAAAAAATATCTCTGGTCCTCAGATCAGAACAATTTAGTCATCACATGCTCACACTCAAAGGTTTATTGGCATGACAAGCGATCAGCATGACAACCCCAGGTTTACATTGCTAAAGCATTAGTAAACATTATATTCACATTATCACACACATTACGCTCATTTTTATCCATTTTGAATATGATAAATTATGTAAAAATGACAATCACTGACACTTTGGCATGCTGCAGAACTGCCTCCCTCCGTCACTCTTCTGTATCTCACTCTATCTTTCCCCCAGGCAACACAGTTTCATACCTCTCCTCTCCCCGTTACTTTTACTTGTTACTCTTGTAAAAGCTGCTAGCATGAAGGTTATGGACTTAAATCAACAGCCAATAGTGTCCTCATGCAAATGAGCCTGAGCAGGTGTGCATTGTGGGTATTCATATGTATGAGCATGTGTGCAGGTGCTGTAAAATTTCATCTCTGGAATACATAGTGAACTTGCATGTAATGTGTCAATTTGCAGTGAAAAGACACTTTCAGTGTTGTAATCTGGTTATAAAAGCGACAAGTAGCTGAAATTATTCCATTTGAGCTTGGGAATTGTAGTCCTAAATTAATGTGACTTGAATCATGTTAGAATCACGTCTAGAGTAGACTTGTGCTTGTATTCGGTAATGGGATATATCACGGTAATGAATATGCATGATATTGTTATCGTGGGCACTTCTAAATACCGTGAATATTATTATTATATAATATATATTACAAATTATTCAGAATTTTGAATGCATTTTAAGAATACTTTTCCAATAAACTGGTCAAAATGCACAACACCGCTGTATGCTGCGTGAAAGATAATTTTGCATTTAAATGTTCAGTTATTTTTGTTATAAGAAAAAAGTTATTAAACCTGTTATACTGTATTATGACAGCACTTTTTTTTAACTTAATTTCAATATCGTGATAATACCGTATACCGTAATAAAAGCATTAGCAATTAATCGCAACATGAAAATTTGATACCGGCATATCCCTAGTCTAGAGTGACCTCTTTTAACTGAAGCGGTTTGTTTCTGAGTTCCAGATTGTTTGTTTTTATTGTGGAACCTTGACTGCTGGATGTGGAGAAAAAACAAACCCCATGGCTCTTCATCGCTCTGGACTCTTTAATGGTTCAGCACATAACAGCAGACTGATGTACCTGAGGCTCTCTACACAGCAGCGATTCGCAGTGTGATGCCGCAGAGAGATTTTAAACATGTCTCAGAGTGATTCAATATTATTGGGATCTGATTTGTGGAAGTTTGAGTTTTATTTGGCTGTACCTTTTCCATCGAAAAGAACTTCTGAAGACATTTTCTGCCTATGCCAAGCTGATCTTTCTTAAGAAATCCTGCTTAAAACAGCCTAAACTGTTTTGCTGTTTTTAGCTGGTTTAAGAGGCCCTGACCAGATGTAAAGTGCTGCAAACCCATCTGAAACCAGGCAACAGACCAGCCTGGAAGACTAAATAAGATGAGCAAACCAAGTTAGGATTTTTTCCAGAGCAGAGGGTGATGATGTGTAGTCTTGTGTTTCTCTAATTTGGTAGATCAAGTTAATGTTCAGTTCTACAATACAATAAGATCAAGACATCCCATAATCATTTGCTTCACGGGGTAGAAATCGAATTTCATTCTTCTCTGATTTTCAGTCTTGTTCACAGCATGAACAAATAATTGACATTAAGAGTTGCTGCGTTAGATGTCGACAAAATGTCAAACAAGCGGTGGATCTCAGCACCCAAATATCCCACCTCAGAATGCCATCCACAAAACTTTCTTCTACATCTCTCTTCTTGGCCCAATGACATCTGGACCTTTAGTTTTCAACTAAACCTGTTCTCGATTTGAGCATATTCATCGACTCACCTGAAGATCCAGCAGGATTTATCTTCTTTCTCTGCACTTCATCTTTGGTGCTACAGACTCCCTCAGAGTTAATGAGAATATCCGATGTGTTCAGACAAGGTTAGAGCTCTAACCTTACAGTAGGTTTGAAGTCCCATTTTGAAAACCGTAAGGGAAGAGTTTTCAACATTCCACTTTTGCTCTACTGTAGCTTGAGTATTAATCCAGTTTATACTTAAAACTTGGCATTGTGTGCTACATATATTGTTGTTCATTTACACTACCATGTCAAAAGTTTGGAATAATTACATTTTATGTTTTCGAAAGAAGTCTCTTATGCTCACCAAGGCTGCATTTATTTAACAAAAATCTGTAAAAACAGTAATAGAATGAAATATTAATACAATTAAAAATAACTTTTCTATTTGAATATATCTGAATTCAAATGTAATTTATTCCTGTGATGGAAAAGCTGAATTTTCAGCAGTTATTACTGCTTTCAGTCACATGATCCTTCAGAAATCTTCAGAAATATGCTGATTAAGTGCTCAAAACATTTCTTATTGTTATAAATGTTGAAAAATGTTTATGCTGCTTAGTATTTTTGTTTTGGAAACACCTTTTGATCAAATAAATGCAGCCTCGGCAAACATACGAGAATTTTGACTGGCAGTTAAGTCGCTTTGGATGAAAGCATGAATGAATAAATGTAAAATAGTCATGTTGCATAGTCACCATTTCGAAGATTTCCTGATGCTGTTCGTGCAAACGTAGTTGACTTGGAAGTACACTGGCCATTTGAATGACTTTGAAATGCATCTGTTGCATTGGAAACATTCATTCTTTGCAGGTCTGCCTTAAATGCTCTTGAACGGTATGAAAAACACAAACAGTTCTTTTGTTTGGGGTTATAAGTTCTTTATTCATAAGTAGGATAGGGTGGCAGTTTTGGGCACCTTTCCAAAGTACTTAATCAATTATTCTCAACATCTCAGCAGCCCATGAAGACTCAGCATGCATATGTAATGCAGAGAATGCAAGCAGGATTTAATCAGAGAGGGAAAGGGCTTTAGATCTTGATAAAATACACAGATGTCACACAACAGTGATAAATGTGAAGAAACTTGCCTTCGGATGGGAGTGTATGTCTATGACACGTGAAACATCATCCCAGAGGGATTCCAGAAACATAGCGAACAAAGTGGTAGACAAGATCCAGATGTATATTTAAAGCTAATTTATATATTAATCTTGTATCCTAAGTGCTGAGTCTTATTTTACCTGCATGAGAGGGTTTCCAGCGAACTGTACACACTCATTTCACATTCGCACTGTACTGTGTGTGTGCTCAAGTGAGGTGCGAACACACTGCGGCAGGTTGGATGGACTTTGATACCGGCATTTGAAGTGCTCATGCCACTGTTTGCTTTTAGTTTTTAAGGTGACTCGCTCTGCTATTTCTCCACAGCTCCAGGCAGGGTCTGTACAACCTGGAGTAATAACTTTCTCTCTCTTTGTGAGGTAATGGAAAAGACCTGCAGCGCCAGAATGCACGGTCTCCTCCCCTCCCTGAGTTTACTGCAATGGTGTTACTGTAACTGTAACTCTGTTGGTATTGTCCATTTAAAGACTCAGCCACCCCACCCTCGCTGATGTATATCAGATGATGCATTAACTAGTGTGTGATCTTTGCACTGCAGGATTGTAATCAGAAAGGCTGAAGTGTGTTATGTATTTTCAGATGAGTTGCGTTTGTTGTTGCTTGGATTCTAGTGTCTTTAGCTTTTGATTCAATTCTATAGAGACTATATGAGTTGCTATATGTCTAAGCAGCAGGGACACGCATGCAGAGAAAGAGAGAGAGGGCCTTCTGCAGCCAAACCTGATGCGTAATTTGGCAGATCCTCTGAGATACTGATTCGTTGTGTATTTTTAAATTTTTTTTACTTTACCATCTTTAGTGGAAAGCCCCGATGATTTTGCTGGCAAAAACGTATACATTTTTGGTAGCAGAATCGTTGACACCTGAAATAGATCTATGCATTTTTAATGAGCCTGTGTAAATTGTGTTTGTGGATGGAATCACCCCCCACTGCGGTTTGACCATCTGTTTGCTTGTTTTGTTTCAATTTGGAGACTCGTATCATGTGTTTAGCTTGTGGAATACCACTGGGATTGGTTTGATTTTTTTAAAAAGTCTCTTATGCTCATCAAGTCTGCATATTTTTGATAAAATAAATGCAGACTTGATGAGCATAAGAGACTTCTTTTAAACGTAAGTTTTCAATATATTTTAAAATTTAATTTATTACTGCGATAGCAGCCATTACTCCCAGTCTTCAGTGTCACATGATCCTTCAGAAATTCATGGAAACTTTTTTTCAGCATTCTTTAATGATTAGAAAGTTAAAAAGAACAGTATTTATTTGAAATTGATACATTTACTGTCACCTTTAAGGAATTTAATGTGTCCTTGATGAGTAAGTAATAATTCTTTATATGTATAAGCAATAATAATAAAAAAAAATCTTAATGATCCCAAGCTTTTGAACAGTAGTGTAGGTTAAATGCATGTTTAAAATATGTTTGTTACTTAAAGGGGTCATATGATGCTGCTAAAAAGAACATTATTTTGCGTATTTGGTGTAATGAAATGTGTTTATGCGGTTTAAAGTTCAAAAAACACATTATTTTCCACATACTGTACATTATTGTTTCTCCTCTATGCCCCGCCTTTTTGAAACGCGTCGATTTTTACAAAACTAATCGGTCTGAAAAGCGAGGTGTGCTCTGATTGGCCAGCTATCCAATGCGTTGTGATTGGCCGAATACCTCAAGCGTGAGACAGAAATGTTACGCCCCTCACATACTGCTGATGCCGTGTCCAGCCGGAGCGACGAGGCATAAACATTAAAACCCATTACAAACAAGGCATTTGTTGCATCCAGTGGGGACATAAATACGGATTATAATGACTTATACTGTCTGTTTACGCGTTGCGTTGCATTGCGCCGCGCAAACATAAAACCCTGTCTGCATTTGTGATCAGAGAAATGACAAACAACAAGTGCTACTCCACACTGCCCAAAAAACTCGCGTTTGAATCATCAGTGACAAAT
>NW_015634502.1:710253-735202 GCF_001515625.1 Sinocyclocheilus rhinocerous
CAAACAAAGTAGTTTCACTTTCACAACGAAGCACACAGCGTCTCCACGACATGGCGGCAGTTTCAACAATACTACAGTGAGAATAAACGTTACGCCTTCTTTCTTTGCGTGAACGTTTGGGCGGCGTTATGCAAATCTTCCGAGATCGTGACGTAGGTATGTGGGGGTGTGTTAGAACGAGCCGTTTTAGGTAGGTGTGGTTAACTCTTAACTTTTATAAAGAATATCTCTTTGGTTTTGAGACTTTAGTGTTTGCAACTTTACAGATCTTCTTTATGCACCAAGAGCTTGTAACACTCCAAAGAGAAAGGAAAAATTGAAATCGCATCATATGACCCCTTTAAGGCTGTCACTATAACCAATAAACAAAATATTATGACATTCATGATAAGAGACACACAGGAAAAGTGTTTGAGGCTTCAAAATGATCCGAAATTATTCATATTCAATTAACCTATTTTGAAAACTAAAATAGGTTGGTTACCCTGAATATTTTGTAATAAAAAATGTTGTGCAAAGACCCTGATTTGTAGGTAACCCTGCAAAAAACCCTAAGCTAGTTTAAGGTGGTCTTCTGACCTGTCCAAGCTGGTCTTCAGTTGGTTTAACTGGGTAGACAGCTGGTCTCACAGTCTGACTAGCTGAAAAGTGTCTAGAATCAACGGACCATCCCAACCAAGCTGGGAAATCAGCTAAGCCCAATAAACCATTTTAGGAGGGTTAAGGCATTTTTCAGCAGGGAAATCTCCTTTTAATTTTTGCAACTCCTTTTAGTTTTTAACATATTTTCCTCTTCTTTTTTTCTTTCAGCGCTGTCAACATGTCTAAGGCCACTGTTAAGAAGCTGCACTGGCGTTCGAAAGTGCAGGAGAGCTTCGTCCCACTGGGCGGAGCCTCGGGAGAGCTTGGTGTGGCCATTGGAGGGGGTGCAGATTATGGAGAGTTCCCATTTGTTACAGCAGCACCTGGGGGTGGAGCCACTGTTGGTGACATCATCCTAGAGATCGGTGGTACACCTGTCCTGGGATTGACCTTGGGAGATGTGCGAGGGGTTCTGAACTCATGTCCACATCCCATTCGGATCAAAACAGTATTACCAGGTACTCTATTTATCGATAAGAGCAAATTGACTGGTGCGTGATTAGGTACTGTAAGTTGGAGAACTACTTTGCATTGGATAAGAGAAGGTTAATGCAAAAAGAAGAATTCCTGAATATTCTTTTGAACAAGATACAGTTTGCAGAGTAGAATTAGATCAACTAAATTTAAATGGAAATTCTGTCATAATTTCCTCACCGTCATGTTGTTTCAAACCTTTATGACTGTCTTCTGTGGAAAAGGAGAATTTTTGAAGAATATTCTGACCTTTTTTCTTTAATATAATAAAACTGAAAGGGGACTGAAGCTGTCAAAGAGAAGAGATTCTAAAAAATAGTATAAAATTGGTCCTTAAACTTGTGTGCTATATTCCAAGTCTTTTGAATCAGCGAGAATGAAATCAGTTCAGTTCGAAAACAAATTCTGAACTGATTCAGTGAAAACATCTGACTGAAAAGTTTCATTCATGTTGAACATTGGTATTTCTCACGAACAAGAGAGATGTCAAGATTTTCAGTCAATATTGACTTTAATTTCTATTCTAAAGTTTTTTTTTTATTGCTTCAGAACACTTGGAATGTAGTATAAAAGCGGTATGGACTACTATATTATATTTTTATGGTGTTTTTTATAATTTTGGATAAATATTTTGTCCATTTTGGCCTCAGTCTTCATTTACTTTCATTATTTTGGAAAGTGCGTTCAGGATTTTCTTCAGAAATTCAATTTTTGTGTTCCACAAAAGAAAGAAAACAAAGTTTGAGGGTGAATAAATATTGACAGAATGTTCTTTTTAGGTTAAATATTTCTTAGACTTAAGTGTTTTATCTCCTTGGAGGCTCTCTATCCCATTCTTTCTGAAAATGGAGATAAGGGATATCAGTAACTTTCCAGTTAATGGGTCACATCTGCCTGAGGTTGAACCTGTCACCTTTTCATTACCAGCCCAGGTCTTTCCTCACAAGGCTGCTACACACCCCATTCTGTTATTTTGGGAGGTTTTATCTGCATTTTGTTGCACTTATTAAATTAAATACTTGGGTTGTGTAAGAGCTTCATACCTACTGACAATATACAGCCCCGAGTAGATCACTTGTGACATGTCACCCGTTAGTGTCATTCTGCCTGAGGATTGTATTATCCTAATCTAACCTGCCTGAATACGTCAGTTCAAGATGCTCCATGAGGATTTGATTTACTACGTTCATGTCTAGCTTCTACACAAGGAAGTGTTAAGAATTTTTAGTTGTTCTTGACGCCATAAATGAATGCTTAAAGGGGTCATATGATGCGATTTCAATTTTTCCTTTCTCTTTGGAGTGTTACAAGCTCTTGGTGCATAAAGAAGATCTGTAAAGTTGCAAAGACTAAAGTCTCAAATCAAAAGAGATATTCTTTATAAATAAGACCGATGAGTTTTGTAAAAATCGACGCGTTTCAAAAAGGCGGGGCATAGAGGAGAAACAATAATGTACAGTATGTGGAAAATAATGTGTTTTTTTAACTTTAAACCGCATAAACATATTTCATTACACCAAATACACAAAATAATGTTCTTTTTAGCAGCATCATATGACCCCTTTAATGAAGGCATCCACTCTCTCAGACTTGTCAACATGTGAACTAGCAAGAATGTCAAATTACGCTTTCTTGTGTGAGATACAGCATCATTTGTATAACAAACAATGGTTCTAAAAACTTTTTTATTAATTAAATTACACAACAAAACTATCACTGAAAGGTTTTAGATGTTTTAAGGATTGAATGGTTGAGCATAGCAACTTTGCTGCTTGGTTTAGAAACTAGAATTTTTGGAAGTAGAATAGTTATTTATGGAAATAACAAAAGTAGAAACGAGTGAAAAATAATACTTTTTTATTCCTACTGAATTGATGATACACTACAGTTTCAAAGTTTGGGGTCAGTAAGAATTAATTTTACAGTAAGGACATTTATAAAGTTACAAAGGGTTTCTAATAAATGCTGTTCTTTTGAACTTTCTATTAATCAAAAATCCTGTTTTTCATATTGATAACAAATGTTTTTTGAGCATGAAAGCAGCATATTAGACATTATTTCTAAGAGATCATGTGACACTGAAGACTGAAATAATGGCTGCTAATTCAACTGTGCCATCATAGGGGGAAAAATTCATTTTAAAATACACATTTTAACAGTTAAAAAACAAAGTTTTAACAAATTACAAAGTACACAAGTGTCCACCTTCCCACAGTTCAGTGTCAGACATTAAGTGGATGTGATATCCCCCACTCTATTACTTAGCCTCTCTGGAACTCTCTGCCCTGGTCAGCCCGATTGATCGCTGTCAGCGTGGGGGGGGTGGAGCCCGGCATCGGCGAGTAACAGTGCGGGCAATCCCCATACATAGTGTATAAAGACCATCAATATACTGAATGAAAGGAAGCTGTCTGTCATCTAAGGTCATAATGCACTTTAAAAAAATGAATAGATCGGCGGGAAATGACTCATCTTACCTTTCCCATGAGTCCTTGAGGAGTCCATGTGTTGAGATTGTGTGCGGAAAGGACCACTAGATTATATTAAGTGCAAAAATCAATACAGAGAAGCCATGCGGGGCGGATAGGTCCTCGTTAGGGGCTCCGCAGTGCTTGCTTGTGACAACAGCACACTGACCTTAGAGACTTCTGCATGTCTCTAAGGGTGCGTGTGTGGTATTAGGACTGAATTCAGGGTGAGAGACCGTTTTACCCTCATCACTTTTAAGGTGTATTTCAGTTTGTTTATTTTTAGGACAGCGTCTTTGACAGTTTCACTTCGCCAGTTCACCTTTTTTCTCATATTTCCATGGTGACAGCAGTGTTCTATTTGTGAATTTGGTGAACAGTGCTGTTATTAAAAAGTGGTTTCAGATCTCTCCATCTCATTCTTGCTCATGTGTTCTGTTTGTAATCTGTAGGCTCAACTCTCTGTAAGGATCTGAGACTTTACCTGAGCAAGTGTTTTACACCCGGATCCATGGACAGCCAACTCCAACAGGTCATACGAGAGAACCTCTACCTGCGCGCCGTGCCCTGTAAGTGACACACACCTACATTATTCAGTAATACAGGGGTCTTTAACACAGGATGTCAAACTAATTTTGGAGAAAAAATATGAAAATGTGCGTTAAGTGGCCAATTGTAAAATGTATTAAGTTCATTTGCTGACTGTCTAATGCTTTTTCAAGACAAAAGTACTCACTTCAACTGGTAAACTCTAATCTGACTGAGTACACAACTTTTGGGAGTAAAGGCAAATTAGTCTAAAAACAAAGTCATGTTTACAAGATACCAGATTGGCACAACAAGTGCTTTTGAGGATAATATAATCGCTGGATTTGTCCCTGTTTGTCATTAAAGGTGCACAAAGGCTTTATTCAGGCTTCAGGGGAACTCTGATTTTTTTAAGTTACACGTAGCCAGATTTTTCTGTTGAGTTGTGGGTTGTCATATTAATGATTAAATCTTACGTACTGTAGGTTCACCATGCATGATACTTTAGTGGTAGATGCTGTGTCGTATATTATGTTTTTTTTTTGTGAGAGCACTATCTGGACATATTTGTCACAGACAACTGCATAAAAGTTAGGGCTGTCAATCGATTACAATTTTTAATCAAATTAATTACATGATGTGCTGATTAATTAATCTAATTTATCGCAAATTAAATTTGGCTGTGAAAATACCCCCAAAAGATAATTTAAAGCAATTATTGTGTTAAATGAGAAAAAGTATCAAGTAGAAATGACAAAAAGTAGCTTTAGAAAAAAAAAATAATTTAAACATAAAATTTAGTACACATAAATGTTTAGGCTACAATGGCCTAACATAAATTATGGAACAAAAAAAGAAGTTAATATGAGAAACATCTTAGTATTTTTTGTTCATTCAATGAAAGTCATTTTTAACCAAAACAGCTTGGTTACCATCAGTCTTCAAAATACCTTCTTTTATGTTCTGCAAAAGAAAGAAACTCATACAGGTTTGAAATGACATGAGGGTGAGTAAATGATTACAGAATTTTCATTTTTGGGTAAACTATCCCTTTAATGTCTTTTTTTTTTAATGAAATGATAGGCTACTCTAAATAAGAAAGTAAAACTGACAGTAGGTGGCAGTAAATGTCTTTATGAGTAAGTCATTGAGTCATTCATTCGATTTGATTCATTCAAACAGCTGATTCATTCAGGAATGAAGTAAATGGATCTCTTTATGAACAAGCTATTGAATCATTGGTTCATCCGACTCGTTCAAAACGCTGATTCATTCAGAAATTGTGTGGTGCTCAGAGATGCACAACAGTTCTGCTGTGGCTTTATAAGTAGTTTTTTCGTGGGCAAAATTGAGCAAAAACAGACAGATATAACACAATATTAACTTCTTATTTACTAAACTGTTGTATAAAATCACATTTGCACTAATGTTGGTATTCGGGACAAACACAGCACTCATGTGATATTTCTCTCGTTTGATATCACTTATCATATTATATAAATATGAGACAAAAACTCATACAGGGGAATTTAGCCCCAATATCCTGAATTTTAGAGACACATAACAGCAGTTATGGACTACATCACGCAGTGAGTTGTTGCCTTGCATCAAATGTAAGATGGCCTACAGGTCTGGGATGGGGCTGGTGCATTAACTGCGTTAAAATATTTTCATTGCATTATTTTTCCATAACTAATTCATTAAATTAACACATTAAATTGACAGACCTAATAAAAATAAATGATTTTAATCTGATTTCAACTGTCTACATAAGTGGTTTGGATTAGGCTTGTGAAAATTTCATTTGAATTTTGTGTTTTTTTCTTCCTATTCAGGAAATAAAAAAAGTGAAATGAGTGAGCATTTTTTTTGTACTAATTATTGCACAAGCAAAACTCTTTTTTTTTCTAGTACTATAGAACTATTCTAACTAAAACTATTCATAGAGACCCCCGCTCCATTATTTCAATTCATTTTACAATGCAAAATGTACCTGACCTCATGCTTTTTAGTCATAGGTCTGGCTACATGAGATTATACAATATGTAAAATGACTCCGTGCTGCTTCTCTCCATCCACCAAGGGCTTCTTGGCCTGAAAAAGGTTGAAGACCCCTGAAGTAGAACAACTGCAACGAAAACACAGATGAGAAAGATACTGAAATACATCAGCCAGCAAAAGCATGCATGCAATCTCATGCTTTAATGCTCACAGTGACTGTAAACAAATCCAATTTACAATCACGTCAAACCTCATGTGGAGTCAAAGGTTCAGTCACTTTGAGGCAATGCAATGCACTTTAACCATTGCCATGGAAACTGTCATCAAATGTCACAGCAGTGCACTCATTGTGAATGGCACTGTTTCATATTTTGCCTTGGCAACAAAACTGCAACTATATTCAGAAATGATTGCATGCATTTATTAATGTATAGCTCCTGCTGGCCCCTTTAAAACATCAGGCACCCGTTCACCATCACAGCTGGTGCATTTCATCCATCCCGCATGATTAAAATTTCACCTATTTCCTGCTCTTGAATTCCAAAGCTGCACATTTGTCTTTGTCTGCAGCCTGAGGTACCCTGCTGTGCCTTTCAGCGCTCCTGTGCACGCATATACGCATAAACGCGTCAGCACCCAAACACAGACCCATTCATGCATGCTTGCTAATGTACACATAAGCACACTCATTTTTGTGCATCCATTCACATAACGTTTTATCTCGGTTCAGTTACATAGCCTGTCTAGTCGAAATAAAACGGCTTTCCTAAATAACACGTTTATTCATCACATAATTATTTTGACACCATAAAGCAGCTAATTTTACTGTCACTTCTCTGAATTGATTGCAGGCAGTTAGAAGACTGTGAACTGTAAGATACTCCTCTTTTCTGTTCTTTTTAAGATGAAATAGCACAGGTGTGTCAAGAACACGGCTATGTTTAACCAGGTGCTGAACATCATGCTAAATGGTTATAATGGGGTTGCATTGGGGCTTTGAGACAACATATAGTCAGCATTATTTACTTTTCTAAAACACGTTCCTGGTCTTATTTTGTGTAATTCATCAGTACATGTTATTCCCAAAGAAAAAGAAAAAACGTTTCCTCGTAATATTTCATCAAGATGTAATAACTTGCTCAACTGTCCTTTCCAGCTGACATCACAGATCACTATATTTCAACCCCAACCACCTGGCTCTGTTCTGAAAATTACGCCTGCTTTTCATAATCCAATCAGTTCCTGATGGATACATTTTTTTTTCCTGTTAAATGTCCAGCTTAACTCAGAAATGTCACGTTACAGATGTAAAAAGCCATCAGTGTCAAAAATCCTTAATGTCTCAATCTACACATTCATTAGAGATTCATTTAAAAGTGAATGAATAGGGTTCGAGTGTGTTACATTAAAATGCCATTATTTCAAGAGAAAAAAAACACTCATATGCTTTTTGCATGGGCTGTCATGTCATATATGGGCTGTATAATACCTTGGGACAATGCAGTGTTTTGTTATTAATGGATGATTTATTGTATATAGTAGCTGAAGGCTTTTAAGTCATTACAATCCTGCTTGATGTTGAATAACTATTGATAGGCGCACTACCTCATAAACCACATACCTTTTCTCTTCCTGAAGACTTTTGCTTCAGAACCATTTCTTATGTTGGCAAGGTCGATTGATCAAAGCGTGCAGGTTTCCTGCTGCATCTTTTCCGCAACACCGGAGAGTTGCAGTGATCAGTTTAGCTTAAAACGGGATGCACTGCTAATCTACCTCAGGAAAATCCACTTTTCTCAACTTTCATTTGAGATGGAAAACTGAGAGGAAGTTGTATAATCTCATCACTGTGGGATTATAGAGCAAGTCTGAAGTGTTTGAAATCATAATCAGGCGTCGCCTCACAGCGCCAAAGTCATATACAAACAGACGATTGATCAAAGCGTGCAGGTTTCCTGCTGTATCTTTTCCGCAACACCGGAGAGTTGCAGTGATCAGTTTAGCTTAAAACGGGATGCACTGCTGATCTACCTCAGGAAAATCCACTTTTCTCAACTTTCATTTGAGATGGAAAACTGAGAGGAAGTTGTATAATCTCATCACTGTGGGATTATAGAGCAAGTCTGAAGTGTTTGAAATCATAATCAGGCGTCGCCTCACATCGCCAAAGTCATATACAAACAGAAACACAGACAGTTTGTTTAATATATAGTTAGTATGTAAACACTGTTACGCAACTGATTTTAACTTCATTTGGCACTCACTCAAACATTAAATTCCACCTTTTTCCATATAAAGGCAATTCAGCTTTCTACAGGTCTTGTATATGTGTGTGACAGCTGTGTCTCTGTTTTCTGTGGTCCTGTAGATCCAAACATCAAATGCATCAAAGCAACTAGCCTCATGGTGATGTCATCAGGACATTTTTTGTTTGTTTGTTTGTTTGTTTAAAAAAATGCATTAGATTTTTAGCAAAGGTTAGATGCAAGTTTATGAAAAAATTATGATCTTTTAAAATGCCCTGTGTGTTTGTAGCACTACTGGCCTTTCTATTTTTACATTCTCCATTTAAATGGCTTGTTGTCTACTTTTAACAAATTCATACGTCTTTTTTGGTAAGTTAAGCAAAAAGCAAAAGCATTACAATTACATTCTTATGTTTTGCTCACCCTGCTTTGACCCAGGTACGACCAGGCAACCACGGGATGGAGAGATCTCAGGGGTGGATTATAACTTTGTGTCCATCCTTTCTATTTTTACATTCTCCATTTAAATGGCTTGTTGTCTACTTTTAACAAATTCATACGTCTTTTTTGGTAAGTTAAGCAAAAAGCAAAAGCATTGCAATTTTTTTCTAATTACATTCTTATGTTTTGCTCACCCTGCTTTGACCCAGGTACGACCAGGCAACCACGGGATGGAGAGATCTCAGGGGTGGATTATAACTTTGTGTCCATTGAGGAATTTTTCTCCCTGGAAGAGTCTGGAGCCCTGCTGGAAAGTGGGAAATTCAAAGGTCAGAATCCGTATCGCCAAACCATTGTTTCACAACCAGGGGATTGGGGGCCACTAGGGGGCCTTGGCAAACTTCCAAGTGAGGCTCAGCATGCCTTAAAATTATTTACAATTAGACAAAATAAGCTTTAAAATAAGCAAAAACAAATAAATATCAAGATATTTCTTATACAATTTTAAAGATTCTCATATATTCAGGTTTTACAAGATCGTTGGAATCCTGAAATGAATATAAGTAAGATTTCTAGACCTGGAAATGAAAAAATAATGTAAATTAATCAAATAATAAAGTGCCGTGGGCATTTGTATAATGAATATACATTTTTCTAGTCATACCAAGCTCTAAAATAATTTATTGGGCAGAAATTGTGGGTAAGGTATCTTTAAAAATCCATGTTAATGCTTATCAATGCTTAAGCAACAACAACTGGAAAAATCATGTAAATTCATGGATTAAAAAGAGTGGGATCCCTGAACAGCATTCAGCTCTTAAAACCTGTCCATACAGTAGATTAAAATAAGTTTTTAAAACAAGACTAGGGCTAGGGGGCCTTTAAAAAGTTGTTGTGTACAATCAGGGGCTTTGGAGTCAAAATGGTTGAGTTCTTCATATTTGTTTATTAAATATTTAGGCTGATTTTATCATTTTTTTCGGCTACCGGTATGAGTTTTTTTCAATTCTATTCAATTCTATTCCACAGATGTAACCCAAAATTCATATTCAAACAAATTTCATATACAAACATGTGGAACAGACAGGCCTTGTTTTGGATATAGGAGTTATTTACTGCTCAGCTGAGTTTGTTTGCGCATGCATTTGAGTTTGTGTGTGTTCGCGAACACATGGTGAGGGTCAGGGCGTCACGTCAGAGCTCCAAATGCTCAAGCCAATCAGAATCAAGAGAAGCACCCTCCAGACTGCGGAGAAAAGTGCCGTGCTGGCTCGGTTCTGTCCTCCAACATTGTCAGCAGAAAGAGCTGAAAAAGAGCCCTAATGGAGAGAAAACAAGCATGTAACGCAGACTGATGTCTGAGCCTGCTGATGTCTTTATTAAGGGTCTCACACACAGCTGCAGATTCACACTATGACATCCTTCAAAGTTGCAGCTCTTGGATTTATGAATATGTTTCCGCTGACTTGTGTTTTTGTTGCCGCTGCACCACTTTCCTTTGTATTTAAAAAAAGGAAAGAAAGATGTTCACCTATTATGTCCATCTCGATCCCACATAAAATTGGTTTTATGGTTTTTATGCAAACCTGTTTTGGGGAACTTAAACAGTAGAAGGGCTGATGATTGATGTAAATGTCATGGTCCAATCACTGACCATGTCAATATCAACCATTTTTACTTTTAGTCCTCTAGATTTTTCCTTATCTTGCCAAAATCTTCACTATATATACACTACTGTTCAAATGTTTGGGGCCGATAAGATTTGTTTTTCATGCTTTTGAAAGTCTTTTATGCTCACCAAGGCTTTATTGGATCAAAAATGCAATACAAAAACAATAATATTGTGAAATATTTCTGTGATTTAAAATAACTGTTTTCTATTTGAATATGTTATAAAATGTAATTTATTCTTGTGATGGCAAAGCTGAATTAGCTGTAATTACTCCAGTCTTCAGTGTCAAATGATTTATTAAGAAATCATTCTAATATGCTGATTTTGTGATCAAGAAACTTTTCTTATTATTATCAATATTGAAATCAATTGTGCTGCTTGATATTTTGTCTGGAAGCTGTGATGCACTTTTCCCCCCCAGGATTCTTTGATGAATAAAAACTTCAAAAGAACAGCATTTATTTAAAATGTAAATATTTCTTCCAACATTATAAATGCCTTTATTGTCACTTTTGATCAATTTAATGCATACTTGCAGAATAAAAGTATTAATTTCTTAAAAAACCTTAATGACCCCTAGAAATAACTCTAGAAATGTGAGAATTGGCATTGTTTGTTTTAATATGCCTATAATTAAAAATTATTAATGACAAAAGTATTTTTAAGGCAAGGCAAGTTTATTTATATAGCACATTTCATACACAATGGTAATTCAAAGTGCTTTACATAAAAGGAAGTAAAATATTCATACAAAATAATCACAACAATAAAACAAGGAATTTAAAATGATTTAAAAATGTATTTAAAATTTAAAACAGTTAAAAATAGAAAATGATTATACATAAAATACAGTGCAATCAGTTCGGACGTAGCACAGTGCTCATTCAATAAATGCACAGCTAAACAGATGAGTTTTGAGTCTGGATTTAAATGTGGCTAATTAATTAGCACATCTGATCTCTTCTGGAAGCTGATTCCAACTGTGGGCGGCATAATAGCTGAAAGACTCGATCCTACTGACTCGATCTGAGTGGTCTGTTAGGTTTATATTCAGTGAGAATATCTGCAATGTATTTAGGTCCTACGCCATTGAGTGATTTATAAATGAGTAAAAGTTCTTTCAAATCAATCCTAAATATAACTGGAAGCCAGTGTAAGGACCTGAGGACTGGTGTAATATGCTCAGATTTTCTGGTTCTAGTCAGAATCCTGGCAGCAGTGTTCTGGATGAGCTGCAGCTGTCTAATGGTCTTCTTGGGAAGGCCGGTGAGAAAGGCGTTCACCACTTCTAAGAGATCTGCTTCTAAACAGTTAAGCACCTGAGCAGTGATGCCCCGCAGCTTATGAGTCATCTCTCCAGCCCGAAACCACACCACACTCCTACTTTTCTATCACTCTGTACAGGAGAAAATAGGCTTTTCTCTGTAATCCCTATTTCAGTTTCTCTGTCTCTGATCACCCCTCCACCCCCATTCGCTCTCTCTCTCATTCTCTCTCTCTTTTTATTTTTTTCTCCAGCTGTAAATAAGCTGCAGTGAGGGAGTTATGCTGCATTAAATATCACTGAAAGTGCCAAACATGTAGCTATTGTACAAAAAGCTGAGTAAAATCTCTTAGCTATGAAAGATTGTGCACCCCTAGTGGTCTTATAGTGTAAATTGTATTTTTTTTCCACCTGAACATTTTTATATTGTGTGGTTTTATTTTGGAGATTTAAAGGTAGATGTTTAGAGGTGGATTAATCTCATGTTTTTGCCATTGTTCTGGTTGTTCTGGAACATCCTGCCAGTTTATTAGTTTCATAACAGCTGTGATTAAGGGTTTTAAATAGTGTGATCTAGGGCAGCAGAAGCCAGGAGCAGAAAAAAAATCCTCTTTTGATAAAATGTACAACTAGAACTATATCATTAAAACTGGTGACACAAGAAGTTCTACTTTGAAAGATACAGTGGGGTCACATGCAACAGTGGAAATGGCTTTTAAATTTAAGATCTATTTTAAATGAGGAAAGCTTAGGATTTTGAACATTTAAAAAATTCAGAAATGTTATGACATAAAAGTAATTCTGCGCTATTTCTAGGTCACTAATCAAATAAACAAATATATGACTGATCATGTGAAGTCCTTAGTACAAAAGGTCAGAATTTATTGCTTCCATTGAAGTACAAGATGATCTTTTGGAACATTCACTCAAATCAGGCAGGAGAACATGGATCAACAGATTTTATGGAGCTCTTGCCAGACTTGTGGAGTTCATGCCAGTTTGAGTATGTGTTGTCACTACAGGAAAAGGGGGCATGAAAGCTCATGTTAATTTTAACATTTCACTGAAATTGTTATGCTGGTAATATAATATTTAATTAAGAATTTTGTATTAAATTAGAAATAAATTTACTAGTGGTTTTAGATGTTTGTCTGTATGTCAGGTAAGTGTAAATTTGATTGCTTTTTTGGAACCATTTTTCTTGGCAAAGTTAATAGTGTGCTCATGATAGGGCTTGTATTTTGCTGGATTTATGCCTTTTTTGGCTAAAATGTGTTTTTGAAAATGGAGATCTTGAAGTTCCAAAGCCTCCTGACTCGAGCTGTTTTGATTATCATATTCAGGTCCACAATTCTAGAAGCGGCTCTTTGGCTGCTTAAAAATATTGACTCGAGGGACAATAGCTTTTAGGTAGAAAATGGATCTTGTAAAGGACTGTTTCAGTTAGCGCATGTAATACATTGTGTCTAAAGGTCATTATTTTTTTATTTTGCTGGTTGGAAGTTTTTCGATTGTAGCTTCATAGAGGCCCTTTCTAAAATAACTCTGTCATCACAGGGAACTATTATGGTACACCTCGGCCAGTCCACATCGGTCCTGACAGCCCCCCCATTACTTACCAGGAACATCGAAATCTCCTGAGGAACTTCCGTACTCGTAGCAAATCGCTCAGCAACCTGGAAAAGGCAGTGGAGGAAGGTGACAACAGCGAGGAAGACTCTGGTCTTTCAGGTATTCAGCTGTTGGGTCCACCTTTATTTTGAAATTAGCTGAGTTTTTTTCTTAAACAAGTATTTTTAAATGCAAGCAACTTCCTATCTCATGGTACAGTAATATATTTGGGAAACTTTTTCTGTTGAGATTGGGAACTTTTCTTTTTTTATCAGGATCTGTTACTTATGGTGTACCCCAAGGCACAAGTTTGGGTCCTTTTAATTTTTCCTCTATATGTGTTCCCTTTAGGGTCATTTTTTCGAAAAATGAAAAATCTCTTTCCACTGTTACACAGACAATAACATTATCTTCTACAAGCCATTGTTAAAACTAACATAAAACTTAAAGCCTAACATAAGACAAAAGCCAGTGAGAAGTTATTTTGCATTTATTTTAAACCCCCAGTTTTTGAACACAAATGGATGTCTTCTCAACCAGGACATGCTTGCATTTTTTTATGTTTTTGACAATAAAAACTATGGAATTGTATTTAGGATTGATGCCTTTCTCATATTAGACCTGGCAAGAGCAGCGTAACATGAACAGCGTGACCTCTCGCTGGCCTGAGGTTGCTTAGATTATACAAGACGGCTACATCTCATGTCATGTTCACTGTACTTTGTTTCCCAGCGGGGTCTGCAGGAGCCAGCAGTGCCCCTCCCACCACCATAGTCTCACCTAATCAGACTTGGGATTCAGGCAGTGGGCGGGATGGAGGGGTTGCCATGGAGAACGGAGCACGTGGTGGGGCATTGCCTGAAAACTGGGAGCTGGTGTTCAGTGACACGGGTGAACCCTATTACATCAAGTGAGTCAGCAGGAGGAAAAATAAAAAAATAAGACGGCATTGTGAGAAATAGAGTGAGCAAGAATAGAGACAGAAGGTCATTTGCGTCCTCCAGTAATCAAAGATTATACTCAAAGTTGACATGATGCCTTTGTATGTCACATTGGATTTTTGACATGCGAAGGCGACGCTTGAACTTTAAGATGTGCATCAATGAGAAATGTTTAATTTAGCGGGTGACCTACAGTTATCATGTTGGAAGTAAATGTGATTATCATTTTTGATGATGATGAAAATGAAGATCGCTTATGGGGTTATTTTGTATTTTTGATGCAATTTGTGTATAAAAAAAGGGTGACATTTGAACTTCAAGATGCACGTCAATGAAAAATGCATAATCTTTGCCTTCATCTATGAAAATTAAGTCAGCTTAATAGGGATATTTTGTATTTTTTATGCAATTTTGTGTAAAATAAGGGTGACATTTGAACTTTAAGATGCGCATCAGTGAAGAATGCATAATTTTTGCCTTTATCTATGAAAATTAAGTCCGCTTAATGTATGTTGCTGTAAGAACTGCTGTTGTATTTCATCTTAAAGTTGCTGATGAAACCTTGTGGGGGAAAAAAAGTCTCTCTCATTTTTCAGCCATAACTCAAAGACCACAAGCTGGTTTGACCCAAGGACTCGGGGCAAAGAGATTGTCAGCAAGACGGAGTGTAAGTGTATATGTGTGCACGTGTGTGTGAGCTTGGCTCCTCTCCACTTTTAACCCCCAAACATACTCTCACTCTCTCTACAGTCTTCACACAAAGATTAATGACAAACATTCCTGGAGCCATTTAGTCTTTCTCTCACGCCTTCATCATATCCCTTGTTTCCTTTGCCTTTCAAGCCTTATCCATGATACCCCTCGTCTCTCCCTGCTCGCTTTCTCCTCTCATCTCTCTTTTTCCTTTAAAGTTATCTATCACTCAAAGCACACTCTCTTAGATTTGAGAAGGTCATGTCTGCTATTCCCTCTGAGCCGAGTGATCTTCAGAAGTCATTATGTCTGTTAGTATGCACACATGTGTACGAAGCCCACTTGTGCGAATACATTTATGTGCATAAATCCCTAAATTTTTATTTAACCATGAGAAAAAAAGTTTTAGAAATTTGAAAAAAAAAATGTGTGTAGTTTATACAGTATACTGCCTACTATTGTGAAACCATATACATTTTGCAGGTTTCAGAAGGTAGTATGCCACGTGTTTAATTAAGCAGTCAACTTAAGTGCATTGCATTGTGAGAAACGGTATCCTCACAATGTGCTCTGTCATATGCTACACATTTTGCCAGTACTGCACATTTTCACACTCTAGAATATTCACACTATAGAAAAGTGTGTGATTGAACAATTTATACAGAGTATAACTAGAATAACCCACATCCCAGTAGATGGCACTGTTGTTTAGCAGTCAGCTTCATCCTGAAACACTGTAGTGTAGTCGTTTAGGCTTAAAGGCATTGTTAAAACTCTGTGGACTTACCATCCCATGTTTAGATACTTACTTTGTTTGTTGTGTGTGTGTGTGTGTGTGTGTGTGTGTGTGTGTGTCTCATTTAGTACCTGCATTCACAGACCAACCATCTGAATTGAAGGGCTATTCCATACACACCCGCCTGTCGAAAGGGCCTCGTGGGTTTGGCTTTAACATTGTGGGTGGCAGTAGACCTCGAGAGTTCCTGCAGGTGTACAGCGTCACCCCTGGAGGCCCGTCTGCACTCAAAACAGGTTAAGTTTAACCCAGTGTCATTAAAAAAAAAAAAAAATTTATAACACAAATGCAACTCGCACTGTATTGCACTAACCACACAAAAAACTAAAAGCAAATTATAGTGATTAGGATCTAAAATTAAAACTTTTAAATTCTAAACTGTTTGCAACATGTTCCAATGGTGGGTGAATTGAGGTACAAATATTTCTTAATGGCCATGTAAAAATACTGTATTTTTATTATTATTATTATTAATAATATATTATTATTCAGTAAAGCTGTTTCTGTTATTTAAAGAAAAATTACCTTATTTTATGTTAAATTGCTCATGTCTTTCCTCAGTATGACACCTTGCACAGGCATATTCAGGAATATTATGATGATGATGATGATGATGATTCAGTAAAGACGTTTTTGTTATTTAAAAGGGAAAAATGACATAAAGCATTCTTTTTAATGTTAAGTTACTTATGTCTTTCCTCAATAATGACACTTTGCCCAGGCATATTCAGGAAGGCATCAGCTATAAATGAGATATATGTAAATTAAATTTAATGTTTTCATTAGGCTACTTTTATTCTAATTTCACAATGAGAACAATTAAAAATTTGAATAGAAATTTGGTGAAATGAAAAAAAATGAATTGAGGATTTTCCTGCATGCCGCATTTATATTACCCTGGCAACACGAGTATTCTCTTTTGGAAACTGCTAAGTGGCTTCTGCTTTTTGCTGCTTCTGTATAAATCTGCAGTACAGGAGATGGCACTTTGACGGTCAGTTCTTTAAATATTTATAGATTTATGACAGATATAATAATTTAATGACACACATAGATTTGTGCAGGGGGCTCTTAAGGACGTTGTGAATCATATGTGATGTAATGGTCCTGCTGACTTTAACATCCTCTTTTTATGCTTAGAAGACAAAAAGCCCCATAGATCTGGATTTAAGTCAGATCATTTATAGATGGCAGAAAAACCAGGGGAGAGAAAAGGATCGAATGGATAAAAGATAGATTTTACCACAGGAGCATGAGCTGTTTGCTTTTCTGCTCTCCCTATCCTTTAATCTATCCCTCCAATCCTCACTTTTATTTTAGGCAGGAAATCCCTTGACACTCTTTCTCTCTCTCTGGATTAGATTAGTGTGTGTGTGTGTGTGTGTGTGTGTATTTGATGATTTGGAGGGTATCATGGTTTGAATCTGCTCTTAATCCAGATGGGCCTGTAGGTTTTAATCTGCTTGTCTCTTACACGCAACACTGTCCACTCACGTGTACTAACAAACCCACACACACACACACACTCACTTATCCTTAAAGGGTAAGTGAGTACCTTAAAAAAATCCCTTGTGATTGTCATTTTTGTTCCAAAATAAGTTTTTATTTTATTTTGGTTTAGTTTAGTTGATGAATTATCAACTAATTATATATTGTATTTTTGACTACTAATCAATATATTGTCTATTGATTTTAGTTATTATTTATTTTATCATTACCATTTTCAGCCCTCTCTATCCCACAAAACAATGTGTCAAACAAACTCTTTAGGTCAGACTGTAATGATCAGGGACCTTGTTAAAACAGCCTTCATCCTCCCCTTTCAAACATTAGTTTCAATAAATTGTCTTTTTCGACTGACAGGAAGTTACAGCAGGTTTTCATTGTACACTGAACTTCTTAAACTTACAAGATTAAGGAAATTTTGATTCATCATTATATGACCACTTTAATACTTGTACTCAAAAAGTGAGAACTGATTGCTTATGATTTCCCACATATGTAAATACAAATGACAGAAATGTTTCTCGCTTTGTCTCTCTCTCTCTCTCTCTCTCTCTCAGCGGACATCCTAGTGTACATCAATGACTCATGTGTGCTGGGTCTGTCCCATAAAGAAGTGGTAGAAATGCTGAAATCCGTCCACATGGGTCACAGTGTGGACGTGGTTCTCCGTCGAGGTTACCCCATGCTCTACAGCCCTGATGGCTGCCCCAAAACCAGCCTCTCCTCCCCTTCTGACCCAACCAGCACCAACTCTGCGGCCCCCCGTTCTGCTCAAACCCAGGTCCAACATCCTGATGGACACCAGCCTGGCTTGGTGAACCTTAACCTCTCCATGTCCCACCACAACAACTTCTACCCCCGCATGCAGAAAGAGTCCTTGGATGCTAATGGAAACACAGCAACCCAGCCTTCATACTCAATGGCCAATGGAAATGGAGTGGGAGGGACTTTCGGGATGGGGGCGGTGCCTTCTTCAAATGCCCCTCCTCCATCAAAGAGGATGAGCTCCAGTCATAGCGGTACGGAGGTCAGCTCATTTGTCACGCGCAGGTAACCAGAATGAAATTTCAGGCTGGTTGATTTATTATCATTTTTATTAATAAATAACCATGTTCATTCATGATTGTGATCATGGTTGTGATATTATTATTAATAATAATAATAATAACTGTTATTATTATTGTTGTTGTTGTTGTTGTTAATAATTATCATTAATGAACATGGTGGTAATAATATTAATAAATAATAATAATAATATAACCATGTTTGTTCATGATTATTAATAATAATTATCATTAATAAACTTGTTTGTTATATTATTATTATTATTGTTATTCTAACCATGTTTATTAATGATGAGGATTATTATTAATAATAATTATTATCATTATTGAGCACAGTTAATAATAATAATAATAATAATATCATAACCATGTTCAATAGTAATAATAATAATAATTATTATTATTATTATTATAAAGAAGAAGAGGAAGAAGAAGAATATGGTAATAATGATAAATAAATAAAATTAATAAACATTGTTATAATTATAATAATAATATCATGACCATGTTCATTATTGATTATTATTACAGTACTATTATAATTATTATTTTATTGTTCTTTTTATTGTTCTTTTTACACAAGCATTTATTTCTTCCACTCTTCATCCAGAGCTTCCCTTGTCCGAAGCTACAACAACAACTCTCTTCCAGCTCCGTCTCACGCCCATCATAGTTCCAAGTCTTCCGAGAGCGATCTCTCCTCTGCTGTGCTCCTGCTGCCACAGCCTGAGGTGGGTCCTACCGCCCCGCCAGGAGCACCCAGCACCCAGTGGCCTCCAATGCCCCAAACATCTCTTGTTGTTGCACCCCCAACCGAGCACCCACCCAGTGGTTTCAACGGGTGTCCAGCCAACAATCCCCCGCGGCCTCTTCCGGGTGGCCTAGGGTCCCCTGGAGCCCCATTTGGGGTAGGCTGCGGGGGAGGGGGTGAGCTGGTACCTGTGGCCTTGGGCAGGAGTGAGGGAGGGGGTATGGGTTTCAGTGTGACGGCTGGGGGGCAGGGAGGGCAACTGGCGGTGGTGAAGAGAGTTTGGGACAGACGACAATGCCACTCCCTACAGCCAGGGGACGCTATTATTAAAATCAATGGCGCTGACGTACAGAGCCTCAGCTTCGCACAGGTAATTCATTAACTCTTCAGGTCTCTTCTGAAGCTTTTCCCTCATTAAGCTTCCATATTTTAATCCTTGCATATGAACTTTTTCATATGAACAGTTGCAGCGAGTGCTGCAAGAACATACCAAACAGGGTCAGGTGGTCTTACTGGTTTACAGAGGAGGTGAGTGTCCTCCACACCGTCTATGAATAAATCCTTTATAATATTCCATAAAAAAAAAACATAAGAATTGTCCATTTTTATTTTAAGGTCACTTGACAATTTTGTTTTATTTAATTTAAATAAATGACTAAAAATCATAAATGCTACACGTGAATTTAGGCAACACAACTTTATTATGTTTAGTGTGGAAAATGAATATTCATTGTGAGATTACATTAAAATTGTTGAACATTTGTTATGATTATTTATGAATGTTTTATTGGTATTTTAACAATGTCTATAGCAATTAAGAATAATTGTGCAATTGCATACAAACCATAGATAAAAAAACAGTATATTTTATTTATTTTTTTATATTATTATTATATATAAATATAATATAATATATAATGCAAGTAGCTAACAGCACATTAATTATCTATATAAATAGAAAAACATCATATCAAGAAAATGACATATTTATACCATTACACAGATCACCATACATCCTGCCTCTATCACCCATCATCCTGTTCTCTCTCAGGTTCTCTTTGTTCCCCAGGCTCACCAAATGCCTATAAGAAACCTCCTCCCTCCTTGCGCACCCCTGATCTGACCTCGCCCTCTTCCGATGCTGCTGTGCCCAGCCAGAGCACCCTCTCTCCCTCCTCGGCATGCGGTGACCTCCCCAACCTGGTCCAAAGCACCAGCTTCCTGGACTCTGTGTGTTATTTTTGAGGCTGATCTGTCTCCATACTTTAAGCATGTTGGTCATCTGTGTCATGTCATTATGCAATAAGCACGTGCACAAAAAAAATCCCTAATTAGCAGACTAATTATGATTTCCTTCACTTGATTTGAGGCTTTGCTGATTTGAGGCTTTCACTCTATTTTTGAAGACGTTTCCAGTTGTTTTTAGTAAGTCATAAATGTACATGTATGATTTGTACCTCACTACTCTAAACATTAAGGGGTAAAGTTCGTACTATAAATGTTAGATAAGTTAAAGTCCAAATGAGGTCATGGTTTGTGTCCAGCAGTTCTTGTATTTGTGAAACAACAAATGGAACAGTTTCTTAAGTGGGCAGTTTTTCCTGTTTTCTTTTCTTTCTTTTTTTTCTTGTGCATTGCCCTTTGTTCAGTTGTTTAGTAGTTCAGTACTTGTTCACTGTTATTTGGGTCTTATTGTTTCTTCTGTAACACGGAGATTTGCAAGAAAGAACCATTGACCTTTGGATGTTTATGATTTTGTTACAGTTTCTATAAGTTTACGTAGCTACAGTACTTCATAGAACCAAATGTTTACGTAAACGTTTCTAGACAGTGCATCAGACATAAAAATTCAATGCATTCTTTAAATTAATTATTAATTTCTATATGAAAAAAATCTTAGCCCAAACTTTTTGTGTATTGTTAGACATCCCAATATATGGTTTAAATATCACACACTTTTCTTCTCATGATGCTTCTTTTGTGAGAGGATTCAGTATAGTATTAAATCATTCTTATTTGCTTTCACTCACCATTCCTCCCTCCCTCCCTCTCTCTCTCGCTCTCTCTCTCTCTCTCTCTCTCTCTGCAGTCTTTCACCCTCTCCCCCTCTCTCTTTTGCTCAGTTCAGTTTTGTCAGTGCAAGCGTCCTCAGTGTCTCTGCTCTAAGGGGGGAAAAACACCTGAACAGTTCTTCTTTTCTCAATTTCCTCACTGTTTTGTAATATTATATGTAGATTAAAGTCTCAGTGTCAGGAATTCTCTGGATTTGAAGCTGGATTGAAGCTGGATCAGGACAACATGCTGGAAAGGCTTCAGTCTGCCCTGAAAACGGTGAAGGACGTGAAACGTAAATACTATCTTACCTCTTATGGACTCTTATAATATCTGTATTCTGCTTAATTATTGACCTTGGTATTGTTTACTTTACAAACAAATGAATTATCTGCAGCTGTATCAAGTTTAGTGGTCATTTAGTGGATTTTAAACATTTCCTGGAACGTATGTTTCCTAAAGCTTTGTGATTTGTTTGTTTGACCTGAGATAGGGTGTATTCAGGTGCATGGGAATAGTTTGTTCATGTCAGAAAGAACAGGATGTATGTTTTGCGTGTGTTGCATTATATCCGTAGCCTTTGAACGCTCCAGGATAGTTCTTCTGAAGTGCTCTCCTTCTGATTATATCTCGGTACTTTTCATGCTTCAGAGCGTCCTGGAGCTGGGGTTCACCTGGGCTCTCACGTGCCTGAAATATTTCCAGATGTGATGTGTTGGACCGGTGAACAAAGAATCATCCACACTATAGCAGGGTCCAAATTTCTGCTTATAGACTTCAATAGCAATGAACAGAAAAAAAAAATCTTTGAAGCATAATGAAAAATATCATTCACATTTACAAAAAAGTGTCAAAAAATACCATGACACTACTGTTTTTTTGTTGTTGTTGTTGTTTTTTTGCACATGGAACCATAGTATCACCATATTTTGGCCATAGCTGTCTCTTCATCACAAAAACTTCCCTGGTAGTACCATGGTACAATGATGTGCCATAGTATTTACGTGGTACAAGCTGGTGTTTTCAACAATACCCTGGTACTGCCATGATACAATGGTGCATGTTGAAAATACTTCATAAATTTGTGTGAAAATGCTTGGTAAATAATGTTTAACGGTGCCTTGATATCCTTTGGACATGGTATCATTGTATTACAATGTTTTTTTTCCATTGCAAAAAAAGTACTGTGGTATTACTATGGTACAATGACGGTATCACATGGCAATACTATAGTATTTCAAAATTAAGGTACTACAATTCATTTACCATAGTATTTACATGGTACTGCCATGGCACAAATCCAAAAAAGCCCATGGCACCATGGCATTACTTGTTTTTAGTATTCTTTGGCCATGGTACTGTATTTTATTTATTTTTTGGGGATATTCTACGATGGTATTCTTTTAAATCTGTTGGAGTACCACACCATAACACATGAATATAGTATCTCTATATTTTATATGTTTTGTCTTTTACATTATTACTGTTATGAGCAGCTCGCCCTGAATATCTTATCGTGTGTGTGAGATCATCTACATGAGGTCATTTGTAGGGAATGTGCAGTGTGTGTGTGTGTGTGTGTGTGTGTGTGGAACAGAGAAAGTGAGAAACACTGCATGCTCGTTCCAGTTGTGCTCAATATAAGACTGTCTGTATCGTATCTGTATCCTCTCTTTGTGCAATATCCTTAAGGCGTCGTCTTATGCCCGTTTCCATTTTTCAGAGGAGCAAGTTGTTCTAGGGTCAGCTGATGCTGCTTTGTGAAGCTTAGCCGTGTTACCAGTCATCGCAAGCTGTGGATCATTGGTTGAGCATATTTTCTCAATGTCATGTGAGGTTTTGCATTGTTCATTTTTACATATTTACATGCCAGGACTAATAAGCTGGATAAGATTAAATATTAAACAGATGGTTGGTTTTGCATCTTTATCCCCAAAGGGATGCAAGCATGCTTGTATGTGTATGTTTGAGCGTTAATGATGCATTTTGTTTTGTTGGACATGTGTTGTGGATCTCTTTAGATAGGATGTGTGAAATCAGTTAGTACAGTGCTGGACACTCTAAGGCTGTGTCAGATAATGAATCATTTGATGTTGTTTACAGCAGTGTTGGGATTGGTTGTTTCTGCAGGGTCAGCCTGATGTAAAAGGAGTGTTGTGGGTCTGATGCTTAGTCACCATTAGCTTTAATGCTGTGATCTGCATCTGTGTTTCAGCTCCGTGATGTGTACCTGTATGTTTTTTGCTCACAGTGTTTTTAAAGATAGAAAAGTATTAATACGCGTTTGGTCACTTGTTAAGCAGATATTTTTATCACATGAGGATGAGTAAATTGTGTCAGAATTTTATGGATGAACTGTTTTTTTTAATGAAAATTTTTATTAATCCAGGCACATGTGACACAAATTGTGCTCTATTACTGTTGCTTTTCATTCATTCACTGGTCATGTACTCATTAAATCATTTACTCGCTGGTCACTCGAGGGTATTGTCAGTGCATTAAGTATACAAATGTTAGAAAATGAGGGAGTAATCGAAGTTTTGAGGTTAAGGACCTTGGGTTGTTAAACAGCCTTACATTTCACTGCTGGTCATATATTCTCTATATAACCATGTATGTGACAAATAAAAAATCTTGAATCTTGAATCTAAACAGTGGTTCCATAAACTGGACAAAGATTCAGAAACAGACTAAATGTCTATATTAATTTCTGAAGTTTTTAATTTCTAAACTGCTAAAAGTAAAATTTTTATGTTGGGGTGATTTTATTATAAGCGTAACTAAAGCTGAAGTGTGTAATTTCAAATGGAATAACAAAAAAGTCCAGACTGCTTTAAAATATATTTCCTCAAATACTCCTTGTATCAAATACTCTCTGCCATTGGCTGGCTGATCAGATAGCCGCGCCCCCAACTCACACTATTGGATAAAATGTTGTCAGGTTGGTTGAAACATTGTTTTGAAAACACTTATTTAGGAAATCAACATAGTAAAGTTTAATTAAAGCTGAAGTCTGTCATTTCAAAAATTAAAAAAAAATACTGTTTGTGTGACTGTTTTTTATTTCTTCAAATAATTCCCCTCTCTGCCATTGGCTGGCTGATCAGATAGCCCTGCTCCAAGCCAACAACACTATTGGTTGAACTCTTGTCAGGCTGATTGGAATGTTCAAACAAACAGAACAATGTTTTGAAAGTATTTTTCTGTATATGCATCTGCATAAGAAATGGAAATAGGCGAAAGTATATTAACATAAAGACTCTTCAGCTTTAATAATAACAATAACAACACAAGCCCATAGGAGTTCACCAAAAGTCAAGTAAGCATGCGTGTGTGTTTTTCTGACATGTGACAAAAGGTCATAATCTCGGCATGAGTTCTTCTGTTCTCTACTCTGCATGAGGAGTTTTGTTAGAGCGCTGCAGCCATTCACTCTCAACCCCCGCCTGAACTCGGCTTCCACAACACGCAAAACCTCTGTTCTTCCCGCCGAACCTGTGGTGTGTTTAAAACTAGGTTAAAACTCTCACACGGCTCATTGGCTCGCGGTTCAGAGGAAATCAGCCCAGACGTGAAAATAACAGGCTCATGACTAAAAGTGGAGGTGAAAAGAAACAAGGTGTTGTTTAAAAGTTCTATTCCACACGTTTAAATAGTAGTTAAAGTTTCACCAATGCTTGTGTTGTGCACCCGTTTGTGTCAGTGTTGAATTGTTGAAGTATTAGAATTATTGAAAGTCTTTTTGTGTTCAAAATCAATATCTAATAATTTTATGCTCTATTACTATTAGTTTTATAGT
>NW_015634502.1:735271-761387 GCF_001515625.1 Sinocyclocheilus rhinocerous
TATATAAATTTTTTTCTATAGAAAGTGGATCTTTCCTGAGATATTTCCTTTAGAAAGCATGCATGTCTTTCTCTGTGTCATTCATAATAATGTGGATTTCTAGGATTATGGGAAGTGTTTGATAACAGTTATGTAACAAACACCATATACCTTTATGAAGCCAAAATACTCTGATGTTCAGTAACTACAAATCCCAAAGAGCATTTCTCTTTCTTTCAGACAGCTGGGTCAGAAACAGCTGTACCGCTCTATTCATCCCTGTTATTTATATTTTTATCTCTGATTTCATGAGGGAGACTTTCATGAAATTACATAAACCCTCTGTACCATGTTTATTAAATGCATCCTCCCTATAAACACAATAACAGTTTGAATGTGTTTGCTCCGTGTCCATTTCTATAAATAACCCATAGAACAATATGCTCATTAACAAAGATGTTTTACACACTATGAATAATGCATTAATGTTTTATGAATAATAGACTCATGAATAATGTAGGTTTGGTAATAATTGGCAGCACTTAACAATGTGGTATGTGGGAGAACATTCTCGTCCAGCACAACACACTTCACATAACACTGAACACACTCTCACCTGGGCTTTACTGATTCTCTACACACACAGGATTATTTCATTAAACAAAAGATCACAATTTATTCAGCCAACCAATATTCTCATTTTCCACTTTGTGGATCTGTTACTGTGATCAGAAACAGAATTAGCTGAATTTTTCTACCACTTGTAGAAAAATGAAAGGGGGAAATTTGAACATGCATTTAAAAATTTGATACGGTGGATTTCCATCTTAAAAATGGGGTACATTTCCATTTCATTTCCAATATTAAACACCACATCACACATATTGTACATGAAAAGGTTTCTGTGTAGCTTGTTCCTCTGTCTCCTGTATGTTTGATCTTGTCATATGTAGTGATTTCTCTCTGAAGTTCTTAGGAAAGTGCATACAGATCAGATACTCTGTTAGTAGTTGAACTGAAGTGCTGGTTAAACTAGTTTGTAAGTTATGCAGTCCTGTTATGTTAATCCAAGAGCTCGGTAAGATCATAGAGGTGTTCTCAGACTTACAGTTGAGGAAGCTTCAGGACTTTTTGTATAGATCTAAAAAGGGCTTTCATGTCGTGAGGAAGTGTTTCTTGGCTTATGCTTGAAAGACACAGCAGAGTGTAAATTAGGAGAGCATTTCTAACATATGTTTTTTTCTTTTATGACATGCTGATACAGTATGTTTATTCAGATCTGCTGCCCACTGCGTCAGGGAAACACTATTCCTTTGTTTGTGTCATTCATTTCCTATTAATATACAATCAGAGCTTGTGCACCTTTGTGGTTCTGCAGTTCCCTCAACAAAGTGGGAGGCTGAAATGCATAGAATCCCAGTTGACATACTGTATGTTGAAGTACAAAAGGTTTGTACATACAGCTTCAAGCCTGTACACTTGAAAAGGTGCTCTAAGCTATCACCTTTGACCTAGATTGCATATGGGACCATTTAAAGGGCTAACATGAACTATTTCAGGCCTGTTGTTGTTTTTACATGTTCTGCACTGTTGGCGCTTTCCCCACACAAGTGCACAATCAATACAAACAGGTCAATTCACTGGCCAATACTGTCCAGTGGCAGTGCTAAGTGTGTTTGGGAATGTCTCTGTAGCTTCCCTGCTAAACGATATGCCACAGGAGCTGAGGAGCCATTAGATTAGGAAATGTTGACAAATAAAACTGTGAGCTGTGCCCACCAAAGGCTATATTAATTTGATCAAACATATATTAAAAATACTAATATTGTGAAATATTAATACAATTAAAAAAAAATGTTTAATTTATTCCCAAGTGGCAACGCTGAATTTTCTGCGTTCTGAGTCTTCAGTGTCACATGATCATTCAGAAATCATTTAAGTAATTTAAGGAAAATTTGTTCTGCTCATGTTTGATAAATAACAGCTCTTGTCTGTGGAAAAACATGCTTCTCTCTTCTTCTATTCTTAATCGTGTCCTTTTAGCCTCTTTCTTTTTTTGGGGGGGTGGGGGGTGGTCTTGTTTCTCTTTTATGAAAACTTGCATGTCGGTCTAAATTTGGTGTGTTTATGTGCCTTTCATTCTCACATCATTGCAGAACCATCACCCAACAAAGATGTATATGGAGCAGAATGCTTAAGGCAACAGAGCAGTATTTCAGTCTGCTGTCTGATGTTTTATGTCTCTCTCTTCTTTCTTTAATTGACTGTCTCTGTGTAACATGATGGCAAGCGCTCAGGGTAATTGTACGCAGGTCTTTGAGATTACAATCTTGGCAACCAACCTCTTGTTTGGCCAAGAGTGAAAGGCTGAATAATGTGGACAGACGAGGTTGGAGTGGAACAAAACACATCATACTCAAAGCGTCTTTGGCAAACAATAGGCTACACAGGGTGAGTACAGACCCATCAAAGGACAACAACAGTGAAACTTAGGACACACTGAGGAGAAGACGATAATTAAACAAACAGGTGTACAATAAACATGATTGATGCATAGGATTTCTATGTCAAGATGGCTTCACCTTGTAACTATGTGGAACAGTTTATTCTAGTGAGTTATAGCAGGTTTGTTCTTTCTGAGAGGATTTTTGCTTTGGAAACTCCTTTGTGAAATGTGAAAATGTGTGGAACAATGGTTTTTTCCCTCTAGTGTGATGGAGAACATGTCAAAATAAACTTTTAAATGAACAATGGCACACACAATGTATTCTTTTCATGTAGAGGTGTGAGTCATAGTTATGTCTTGGTAGATATGGATTTCAATCATTCTTTCCTATGGAATTCAGAACACTCAATATTCAGTGTTTAAAGAGACAGTTCATCAAAAAAAATAAAAACTTTGTCACTATTTACTCGCCCTCATGTTATTTAAATTTTTCTTTTCTATGGAACTTTTTTTTTTTTAGTAATGTGGTCGTTTTGTGTGAGGAACAGATTAAACATGACGTAATTGTTCTGAAATGAAAGTCAAAATGTTCATTTTTGAGTGGGAAGAAATAGTTCACTCCAAAAAAATAAAAATAAAGTAATAATTTGCTCATCCTTATGACTTTCAAAACTGATTGAGATTTTTGGGTGAACTGTTTCTTTTAAGAGCTTCAGCGTGGACTGTGAGTTGTGCTGTAATGTAACTGCTGAAGCTTTGAGATTTGCATAACTTTGCACATAATCAATTCAGTAATGAAATGAATCGTCACGTGGCTGTCTCTAGGATTGGCAGTAAGGTCACAGAACTTCTGTGGTCCAGAATGTCCCATGGTTATGTAAACATGAAAGTGAGGAGTTTGTTCAGTGTTCTCTCAGCTGTATAACCATCTTTTGATTCAGTGATTCATGCAGTCCATTTAGAAATGGGCCCCTTTTATCATGCATTACCAAATGGAAAAAAAATATTAAGTGACCCATTATAAAGTAGAACGAATTTAGTTTTATTTGCATGGAAGAGAGGTTGAATATCTCTCTTTCTTTCTGTCTCTTTTTTCTCTTTAGCCTCGTCTCTAGTGTCTCACCGGTTTGTGACGGTGCGACGGGGGAGCCCAGCAGCACGCAGTGGTCAGATCCAGCCGGGGGATCAGCTGGAGGCCGTGGAGGGCAGATCAGTGGTGACGCTGCCTCACAGAGACCTCACACAGATACTGCGTAGAGCCGGCAACACACTCAGACTCACCATTATACCACGCTCTCATACTAGTAAGCACACCGCACTCGTACTATGCTCTTAATTTCACTTTTAAAATTATATTGTGTGTACACTACCGTTCAAAAGTTTGGGGTTGGTAAGATTTTTAATGTCTTTGAAAGAAATCGCTTATGCTCATCAAAGCTGCAATTATTTGATCAAAAATACAATAAAAATGATAATATTGTGCAGTATTACAATTTAAAATTACTGTTTTTATTTTAACATATTAAAAATTTTAAAATGACGTTTATTCCTGTGATGGCAAAGCTGTATTTTCAGCAGCCATTACGCCAGCCTTCAGTGTCACATGATCCTTTAGAAATTATTTTTGAAATTCAATGTTGAAAACAGCTGTGCTGCTTAATTTGATTAAAATATGCATATACATATGCAGATAAATTTTTTCAGGATTCTTTGATGAATAGAGAGCTCGAAAGATAAACAGCATTTATTTGATATATAAATGTAAAACTCTTCACTGTCATTTTTGATTAATTTACTGCATCCATGCTGAATTAAAGTATTAATTTCTTTCAAAACGTTTGAATGGTTGTTGTGTAAATGCATAAATATTTGTTTTTATTGTGTATATCTTACATTTTGGTATTTGTTTTGTAAAGTGCCTTGAGAAACTTTCTGTAAATAAAGTTTATTATTAATAATATTATTTATTAATTAACAATTTATTCATTAACATTTATGTAGTAATTAATAAATAATTAAATCAATTAAATATTTTTTATTCATGTTACTTTTTATGTTATATTTTATTTATTATATTCTTTCCATGTTACTTTTTATGTTATATTTTATTTATTATATTCTTTCCGCTAGACCTTTTGGTGTATTTTCAACAGTTTCCACAAGAGGGTGCTCGTGTAAAGACACTAAATAAGTGTTTTTTTTTTGTTTTTTTTGTTGTTTGTTTTTTTCAGACAATAATCTGCCTGAGTACCCTGACTTTGATGCTGAGAGTCGGTTAAGAAAAGGGCATCGTGCCAAGCAAAAGGTGAGACTACATACATTCATACAGAAATGCACATATATATTTAAATGGGTTGTGGAATCATTTTGTTCCATAGACTTTTTTTTACTATCAACCTCAAAACTTTAGGTTCAAATTCACACAGATGTGTAGGGAAAGTGCATCTCTGTAACTGGCCACCATTTTTGAACACATTGTTTATTTTAAATGCTCCTACAGTGTGATCATATTATTATTATAATTACTATTTAATATACGAGGTCCTATAAGCTGCATGAGTGTAGCATGTTATCTGCAATTTATCAGTATTTCATACCCTACACCACATAAAGTTGCTTATGAAAATGTCTTTCTCTCTCGACAGGATTCCCAGTATTATAGCGTTGATCTTGAGAGGGGGCCAACAGGGTTTGGTTTTAGTTTGCGAGGTGGAAGCGAGTATAACATGGGTCTGTATGTGCTCGGTCTGATGGAGGGTGGACCAGCCTCACGCAGTCAGAAAATACAGGTTAGTTTACACACATACACAAACTATAACACATGCATTAAGTTCATTTTATTGGGACACCAGTGAATACAACATTTCACTTAATTCTGTTAGGGATGTTTGAAAGTGTGACTAGGAGCAGTACTGAGTCATGTTGTGAAGATTATGCTGAGGCATGCTGGGATTAGATTCTGTTGTTGACATTACGCTGAGTCACAGAGGGTTTTGCTGACTCATATTGCAGGTGAGTGATCAGCTCGTGGAGATTAACGGAGACAACACATCTGGAATGACACACAGCCAGGCCGTGGAGCAGATCCGAAAGGGAGGAGCCCGGATACACCTTATACTGAAGAAAGGCAATGGATACGTTCCAGATTATGGTGAGGGGAGACAGAGTAATGGATAGGAATAGAGGGTTTGAGAAATGTAGGTTTTGATATGAGTAATGGTCGACAGATGCCTGGAAATATTTTTACAAAAGTTCTGCTTTCCTCTGAAAGTTACCAGGTTTATATCTGTATATCAGATTTTTCTAGTCAGGGCCATGGGCGGGTAAGAGGATATTTGGAGCTCATATGTTGTAATGATACATCCTCCCATGAAAACTTAGTGGAAAAACAAGGTTATGACAGACATTCAGGGCTTTTCCAAAAGCATTCAGGATATAAGCTCCATCCTTTGGTGCCCTCCATGGTCAGACTAAAGCTTCTTACCTGTACTTTTTGCAACTCTGCTTTGTTTTTTTTCTCTTTATTTAATTCTTTCTCTTGCTGTCTTTCACTACTTCATACTTTCGCTCTCTTTCTCTCTCTTGAACTCTCGTCCAGTGGAGCTTTCCAGCTTATCTCTTTGTATGACTAACTCGAAGCAGGGCGAGCCTTGCTTCTATGTCATCGGCCGGACAGAAAATATGCGGTTGGTAACAGTTCCTCGTTCCTGTTGGTTGTCATTTTGTCTTTCTTAATGTTCACTTCGAGATCTCACAGTTGTCATACTCCCTTCAACATTCTGCTTTTATATATATATATATATATATATATATATGTAACACTAATGCCATTGTTTCACTGACAATGTAGTTTAGTCAAGCACTCAGAAAAGCAGCAAACACATTTCTCGCCCACCGCCTCCATCACAGACCTTTACTGAGGCTGAGATTTCAGGGAATAACCCCTTACTGATCTGAACAGTTATTAGTACATCACACGGTTGTGCCCTCATTCATCCACCCACTTCTCCATCATCCAACCCTTATCTGACACCTTGTTTTGTAGTTTTTTTTTAGATAATGTTTTATCATTCAGCTGTCTCTTTCTCCTCCTCAGACCTTGAAGCTTGAGCCGTTTCCCCCTCCTCCCTCTTTTCCAAAGAGCCACGTATGGCTACAGTGGATCGCTCTCCTTTGAGGAGCAGCAGATGGGTGGATGACAGTGGACAAGAGAGGAGAGAGAGGAGGGGGAAGGAAAGGAGGGAATCAGGGGGAAGGAGCAGAGGAAGAGGAACGGAGGAAAGCAAGTGGGGCTGGGCGGAGGATGGTAGTATGGCTGGTAGCTCCCGGTCGGCAGGAAGAAGGAGAGAGCAACAGATGCGTTCACGGAGTTTACCCGGCACACTGAGGAGCCGAGAGGGGCCACGGAGAGAAGAGGATGAGGTCAACACACGGAGGGGAAGGAAGGGAGAAGAGGAACAACGACGAGGAAGGCAAAAAAGTAATAGCGTTGGAGAGAGAAGAGGAAAAGTGAAGGATGTTAGTTCAGAGAGAGAGAATGGTCTCCCAACACACCGAGAGAAAGAGAGGAAGTGTCAGAAGAGAAAAGAGTGATCACAATAGAACCAGCACAACGGAGGTCACACAGCACACACCTTTCTCCTTCCTCATGCCTTTGGACAATGACGATGATGGGTCGAGTGCAGAATCGGCTCACAGCTTCTCTGAAGTCAGTGTGTCTGCAGCCAGCATCGCATTCTCGGGGACTCAGTGGCCCCTGGATGCCATCAGCCCTCTACAGGCTCCTGGATCTCCGACAACAGCCCCGGGACCCTGGCTAGTCCCCAGCCCTCACAAACTCTCTCAGGTTTTAGAGGGGAAAAGGCTGAGCCAGAATAAGGGAGGACTGTGGTCCTAATGCTATCTCTTTAAAGGGATAGTTCACCTAAAATCTCAACCTCATGACGTTCCAATTCAGTATGACTATTTATAAGAATTTATTTATAAGAATTGTAGTAGTTGCACTTTTTCACATGAATGAATGGGTACTGAAGCTTTTAAGATTAAAAAAAGATGCAAAAGCACCAAAAATGCTTTATACAACTTGTATACTATATTCCAAGTCTTCTTAAGTCAATTTTTGTGACTCTGATCAAGTGATTAAAAAAAGGATTTATTTATGAATCTTTGCTACTTCTCTCATGAAATGTCATGAACATTGCAAAGAGAGCTAGATTTTAGTGAATAAAGGTGCTGTCTTATTTACCATTGTTCAGCTATTTTTTAAAATTTTTGCTATTTTCATTATTTTAATAGGAATCCACACCATCTGGAATTTCATGTAAGACTGAAAGATTTCCCAATGTGAATTTCGCAATGACTTCAGTTGGTCATGTGAATTTGCTACGTTTACCAACAAAAACCTGCTTGGTGTTAAAGTGAATTTTGTGTGAGCTGTAGTTCATACAAAGCTACACTATTAACAATTTACAATAGACCATTTTTGTTTGCAAAATTGCGCCAATGTGATTGCACTTTAAAAGGATAGTCCACCCAAAAATGATGACAACATTTTCTTTTTTGGGTGGACTGTGCCAAACAACTGAGATCGTGATCTGTTCTTCACACAATACTATCACATATCATATTGACTTTTAATAACATTTTAATGTAATTTAGTTCTTAAGCCAAATGAACCAATTTTATGATTGAGATTCACTTTCATGATCCTTTAATGATGCTTTTGCATCCTTTTCTTCAAAATTTCTCCTTTTGTGTTTCTTGGAAGAAAATAGTCATACAGGTTTGGAACGTATTGAGTATTACTAAATGATGACAGATTTGTACTTTTTTGGGGGGGGTAAACTATCTCTTTAACTTTCTCTCTCACACACACCTCTCCTGCTCTATCTCTATATCTGTGGTTTTCGATACACTACCACCATCCCATCCGTCCCTTTTCTGTCTCAAATCCATATCTATATAATACTAGAATTGTGGTATTGGAATCATTCAGATACCGCATAGGTCTTTCATCCAGGCCGATCAACACTTGATTTTATCGCCATCCAATGGCCAAGGAGAGAAAATGAGCAAATGCTGCCATTACTGTGTGGCTAGCATGATAGTAGCTGCAAGGTCAGTTAGTATGCGTCTATGATTCATGGTGTCCTTCATAGCATGTGTCTGTTTTTCCTATCATTTTTTATTTTGCATCTTTTCTATGTATTTTCTTAAGAATGCAGCAAAAATTCTATTATAAAAAGGAAGATTTATTTAAGGCTGCTGAGCCGTGCCCCTGAAGAGCTACATATCTGAAAGTAAACTAGATCGAAAACAGATCTTCAGGAGCAGGACTAAGTGATTTAAGAGATTTTATTAGCTGCTTGCTGTTTGTGACTGGACTGTAACCCCTCCCCTGCTGTGTGTGCAGTGGTCTTGCTGTAGAAAGGGGGGAAGGAAGAAAACAGAACTAAAGTTTTATTATAAGGCCAGTGAGCCGTATCAAACCTCTCCAGGTGCCTTCTGCTTCTTTAGCCAGTGTTTACCAAAAAAGAAACAAATACAACTAAAAGAACATAATACGTAGCGTAGTAGAATGTGTGCAACACAATACTGTTCTGCCTCTTTAACATCTTTGCAAGACTTGGTTCACGATTTGGGGGAAGTATTCTGCACACGCTCTGCTAAACTTCAGCTAAGTGAGTCAAAGTGAAAGAGAGCCATTACAAGTGCCTCATGCGATATTCCTTTATACGAGACATAGACTTTCCTCAAGCTCAAAATCAGGACCCAAAGTTTAAATTTTTTCCCATTGTGATACTTGATTTTTGCGTTTGTATGCTTTCCGATTCAATATTTCAGACCCATTTCATTGCCCTTGACATTTCTGAAAAATCGCGATAATGAGAAAACGAAGGCTTGTTCGGTCCTCATTCCCAAGCCCTCCACCAATCAGCATCGAGCATCATGCGGAATCTTCATTTCAGGAGACAAAAAGAAAAACAAAAGAAACCAAGAAGAAGAAAAAAGGGCATTTTGATACAGGTCTTCTATGCATTTTGTAAGACTTACTGATCAAAAATTGCGGTAGGATTTTTCTACCTAAGATATGAGATTCGTAATTTTTGTGTACTGTTAAAATACACAGGCAGGTTGGTGAATCAAAACCGAAAATTTAAAGGAGATCCGATGATAATCAGACATGCTGTACCACCAGCTTATGCATTGATCTTTACCTCAGAACTGTCTGAGCAATAAGTGCTATCTCGTTCTGTTCTGTGTCATACCAAGCAAAGCTCTAGGCAAGCTCATCGGAAAGCTGAGTGATAGAAATATGCACAGTAAAATCACCTGTGATAAAATTAATTAGAATGAAATGCATCCCTATATACATACATTTGATTTTTTTTAATACTAGCCTATAGCATTTTATCAAGTAGATTTATATGAATTTCAATATTCTAAAGAACAGTATTATAAGTCAGAATTTTATCCTGCAGATTTTAAAAATAGAATCCAATGTGTTTTAATTTATCACTGGAGATCTTTACTGTGCTGTAACATATCAACAAATGCTTACATAGAAGATCATGTGCGAGTTCTGTTGCCATACGCAGCCTTGCAAGCATTTAGCAATTTGCAATTCGGAAAAGTGATACAACGATCTTAAGTGTTAACACTTTAAATCAGGGCTTTTACACGACTATTACACAGCGTTCAGCTGTACATCTGAGGTGTCATCTGAAGTTCACTGCTCTCAGAATCCTCAACCAGCCTGGGTATTGTTGTTGACTTTGTACGATTATCCCATGGGCATCAGCACGTGCTGTACAGAAACTGGGATGAGCCTTCTAAATGTTTAGTTTGGGTTTATTTTTGTGAAGGGGAAGATTTAGTTTGTTTTCCAAAACATTAAATCTGTAGCATTTCCCTTACTGTAGCAGGTCTTATGACAAAACAAGCTTATTGTACATTCTTTTTTTTAAATTTTTTTTTGTAAACTGTATTCTCGATTGGCCCAACGTCTCACATTTCAGAAATATACAGCACTGTCGAGTTATCCTGAGACACATGCAGCATTTTAAACCGAGGTGCCCACTGGCTTGACGAGAAGCTTGATATATAAAATTATTCTTAGAATTCAATCTTGCATGTCTGTAGTGAGTATACTAGTTTTAAAAGCACTGGCCCTTACAATGAAATCAAATGTCCCCATGGCATGATACTGTATTCCACAGACAATGTTTTATAGAACATCTTGCCGGTTTCAAATTATTCAAAATGTGGAATCTGATCTGACAGCTTGATTGCCCCCTAGTGCCCACTGTGGCCCTCTTTTATATTCCTCTTCATGACGTCTTCAACAACATATTAAAAGCAAGATTTAGAGACAAAAAGACTGAAGTATGTAGTCCACAAAAATAACAATTAGCATGCCCACTGAACATTTGTCCCGCCCCATATAGGTTTCCTTGTACTGGAGACAGTTTAGACCCGTAGATGTTCAGTAGTCAGAGATGTATACAGTCTCAAGGACGAGCCATACTCTGAGCCAACCGATATATGAATTCAATGATGCAATGTTTTTTATTATAATGTCTGCAAGGTTCCTATCAGTGCAAATGTGCCATTTAAATGCTAATCAATGATGTCATACTCTTTCCCTCTACCGAGAGAAATCCAGATGGGCGTTTGGCCCTCTGAGTTTGACGCTTTTAAAATGTCAAAACACAAACGGAGTGTTTCAGCTTTGAATTTTCAACTTGAATTTGCTATATTGGCCTTGTAAGGAGTCAGCCATTGTACAGAACAAGAACAATTTTATTTGTAAAGAGGAAAGAAAAGGGCATGTTTTATATCTATATTCTAGAAATATAGGATAGGAGGCAGCAGGGGTGTAAAGTACTTGAGCGATTGTACTTCATTACTATATGTATTAATTAAAACTGAATATTTACAGAATTACATTTGTAAGAAAAATCATATTTTTTTATTACTCTGTACAATTTAATTCTTTAAAAAGTACATTATTTCACTGGCCATCATGACAAAAACCTGAAAGTTGAAATGTGTTGTGTAAAATGTATTATTTATATTATATATGCATTGTTGAAGACTAATACGACTGAAGGGAGAAAACAGTTGGTGATCAGTTTATAAACCAGTGTTGTTATTAACTAAAACTGTTTAAAAAATGTTTTTATTAACTGAAATAAACAAAAAAATAATAGAGGAAAAATTTAAACTTGAACAAAATTAAATTTTTTATATTGCCTTGGAAACTAACTGAAATAAAATAAGTCTATGTACTAAAATTACTAAAACTAAAACTGAAATAAATATAAATTATACAATAAATAATAATTAAGGATAAAAAATAATTCCAAAATAACACTGCTATTAACAACTATACTCACATGTCAAACATCTATATCATCAATTTAGGCTTATTATAAAGGGGATATTGGATGCCTATATTCCACAAGTTGGTATGATTCTTTAGGGTCTTCATGAAATGTCTGTAACATTCTTCAATGGTTGTGTAAAACAACACATTTTTTACCTTATCAAAAACAGGTCCGTTCACAGCGACTCGTTTCGGTGCATTTCTCTAAGTGATAATGAGCTACTGCTCACCCCACCCATCTCTTCCGTGGGGCGTATCGACACAAGACGTGTGAATTGCTGCCTTGGACTCTGTATATGGCTCGGAGGTGGTCTTAAAGGTGGGGTAAGCGATTTCTGGTAGCCAATGTTGACATTTGAAATCACCAAAACAAACACACCCCTACCCCAAAAGGGTCTCGCCCCTATTTTGATAGCTCCGCCCCACACATACGTACGCAACCCAGGCAACGATTAGTTCTGTGAAACAAAGCAAAACCAATGTTACACTGTGTCTACACTAGGGGTTGAACGACTTCTGATTTTTTGAAGTCGACTTTCATGTGATGAAAGTCGAGTCGAAGTCGACTAGTCGCTGATGACGTCATTAATGAACAAATAAGTCTGGAGCTGTGATAAACAGCTTGTGCACAGCTATGGCATATGACACAGCGCTGCCCACATGGCTGTTGCTCCTATAACAGCTTTTTTGACCTCGCCCCTATTTTGATAACTCCGCCCCTCACGTATTTACACAACCCTGACAGCGACGATGGCGGAATCTGCTATGCCTGCCGGCCGAGGGTATGATGTCATCAATAAGTGAAAGTGATGGGTGTTACTATGGTAATTAAATGTAAAAATCAACTTAACTCACCTGTCGAGAAGAAACAAAGCAACCTTGGAGTCCGATCGCAGGCCTTCCGCTCCTTGAGTTCTCTCCAGCGCTGGAAAGCTGATCCGATATTTACACGGGTCCTACTTCTTGCCTTATTGCCTTAAGCCTTCTTTTGTTCCGCAGACGTTTTCCTCTTTTGTTTTTTATCCGCCATCTCTATCTTTCTGTCGCTTGGCTCGGCTAATGTCAATCCTGTGCACTGAACGCTCTCTCCTCCGCATCATGTGTAGACACGCCCTTCCTGCTGATTGGCTACAAGTTTGTTTTGCTAGTCAGCCCGAATCAGTTTTCGAAAGCGTTTTTGAAAAATGAATAGCTCAGATAGCTAGCTATCTAATAGAAACCGGCCTCAAATTGAAATAGCTCGCTGGATGACACAGCTTCAGACTCAGACAGCCCATAACAAACTGGCTGCATTCAGTGTCCCCTTTAACAATTAATTTAACAATGTCAAAATTTAAGGCTGGTTTAAAAAAAATTCTAATTCTAAATTGTGTGTCTTAAGAGTCTTATTGCCAGAACATTGAGGCAATTATGATTAAACGAGTTGTTCTGCACTGTTTGTACCACAAACTTACTTAAATGAGAAAATCTCCACTGTCTTGTGATTTCATCTCGCTTTCATGCCTCGTCTATTTCTAGAGCTAAGAAATTTACTTTTAAATACTAAGTACAATTACATGTGCAAACTTTTGTACTTCCACTCAAGAAAGTTTTTTACTAGATACTGTAAACCATACTTCAGCATAATTTCTCAATGCTTTTGACACCCCTGTGTGCCAGACAGCTTGGCCCACGATAATGAAAGCAGAGGACATTCTGTCATATAAAGGAAGTAACCGCTGCACCAGTAGAGAACCTCTCTGAGGCAGCCGCCCGGTCTGAATTCTTATGATCTCTTAATCTCCATTGGTACTGATTCTCCAACTGGCTGGCTGCAGTCACTGTTTTGCTTTCCCCCATTCAGTGCATATGACGGTCACCACTCGCAAGCCAGCGGAATGCATTTAAAACAGTTTCAAGTGTTCAGATGGGGCTAAAAAATTATTCTTTCAGCTCCTGTGTAAAGGTTGTACTTCCTTTATAGCATAAGAGTCCTCTCCTTCATTTTGACTTAGCGTAGACAGGACTCTCAAGTATAGAGAATGAGGAAGCAGGCAGCAGTGTGTTGCAGATTTTTACCTGCCGGGTCTGAAGCGAGACCTCGAGTAGCCGTTATTTTAGTGGCGTCCTCTGCAGGGAAGATGCGGAGTGTGTAAATAGCAGTCCGTGAGGGGACACCTTGAACACAGATGTACAGGTTTTTAATTGTTGCTCTTGATATGTGTGAAGATACTGTATTGTTTTTGAATGCATCAACAGGGAGTTTTGAATTATGAATAATGACATGCAGTTACAGAAATAAACTGAATAAAACGGGGGAAAAAATGTGTTTGCTCATTTCCACTCTCTATAGCCTGGTTCCAAAGCCTAGTGAGCTACATAGGCCACAGTTGATTTTAGTTGGGTTTGGTTTGCTAGCATGTTGCTAAGCTAATAGTGATACTTTAAAAAAGGATAAAAATACAGATTCGATTTTCACTGAAAAATTCTGAAATCTCCCTTTCTAAGCAGCAATATATATTAGTATCATTAGATATGGTTACTGATGATAATTAGATTTTAATGCCATGTTCCCAATAATTTTCTTTAAATTCTCAACGGTGTTCCAACATGTCTGTTTGACTCATTAATCTGCAGTACATTTTCTTTTAAATTGCTATGGAAAGTACCATCTCTGAAAAAACCTGTCAAGCTTTTTGTTGGCGATTGCTAGCGTGAACCACGCTAATCATCTAGGAAGCGTGTGCCCTTGGAATTTCAAGGCTCTGCATTTCAACAGGCGAGTACTCGCACACATTACTGAACCACTTGGGAATAAACTCCTACACATACAAGATCCAGCATCCTACATATTCACCATCTACTGAAGAAAAATATCAAACTGATCTCTCAATATCACACAACATTTGGTCCTACAATACACAGACACATAAGATCTGTACCTCACCATGTGTCTACTGTACATATTAAAATATAGTACATTCTAAGGGGCTCCTCGTACAGTTTTCACGTTTAAATCCATGAAATGCATGATGCATGGCAGTGGAATTTTAAAAAACACGCAAGGTCTTGCGATACATTTTTAAACAGTTTAACTGATTTTAAGTTGAGTGCCATTTTTTTTTTTCAACGCCATGCAAAAATGTTTCTGTGTGAACGGCCCCTAAGGGTTGAGTCATGTAGAATGCACTTTTGTGCATTTAAAAACACAAAATGACGGGCAGTTTTTTGCAGTTGAACTCATTTTAATTTGTTTTTAGAACGCTGTGCCATTTGTAAGATGATGCAAAAGATTCAAACACAATGGTTAAACACATCCAGCTAGCACGTTTACATAGAAAAGCAACAGGAAAAGCTCTGTGTTATGTGTAAACAACCCCTCAGACAACATCCTAACAAATTAAAATCAGATTTGGAACACACTACACAGACAGCAACTCTTAATGACAAACTTTTTTTGTTACAAATAGTGCTCCTTACATGAAAAACACAGCTCTCCACTAGCCCACAGTTTGGTATTGGCACATGTTGCTAAGCTAACAACATCACTTTATACGCACAAAAACTTCATACATCATACAGTACAAATAATGCATTTTAATTTGACTGAACTATTTTTATTAGTATGTTAAGTAAAATATACATAAACTGTATTTATATTCTGCGTTTCTGTCCTCCACCATCTTGGATATTTTTTCTTAACTCATTGAGTATACATACTAAAGTGGTCTAGTCCCTGAAGGATACATTAACTACTTATGTTGTTGTAAAAATGCTAAACATCTAGGTACCACACCAGGTTTTGAAAAAAAAAAAAAACTTGTGTTCATTAATTCACAATACAAATTTACATGATAAAAGGTTCAGTACTCATGCAACTGCATGAGTTGGAACAAATTTGTTATTTTTTTCCCTCTCTCTACTGAGTCTTGTTCCAAAAGCACATACTAGCATTCATCAAAATACATTTGAAAATATGATTATCACACTTGTCACTTCAGAGTGCGAGCAGGCCTGTGGGAATAACAGTAGAAGGCTTCTCTCTCTCTCTCTATTCTAATTGCTCTCACTAATTATACACCATGCCCTACACCATGTTAACTATGAAACGGGAGGGCGAACGGGCTGCTGTGCCTCATCCTTCCACCCTCTATTTTGCCCCAGCATATGGGAAAACTCAGATAACATTGAGAATTTGGTCATTTTTGAGAAGCAGATTTTTTTTTATCCCTTGATTTAAACATGTATCAGCTGACAAGAGTCAATAATATGCATCTGATAGATCACGACATCTTTATTTTTAGAGCGCATGTAACATACGCCTGAAAAACCGACAAGTTGCTGGGGCGTGCATGTGTGCTGCTCCGGGAAGCAGAAGGGGGCTGGATGTTGAGCACCAGGGAAATGTCATGTTGACCTTTTTAATCAGCAAGCTACAGGCTGCTTCAGATGAGACGAGGAGGGTTTGTGTCACTCACATATGAAGTATAATCGGCGATAAGTGCATGTACACAAGGGCTGTATATTACAGCGTCTCTGATACGTTGCGCATTATGCAGTTAGCCTGGATATTGTATGTGTGTCAGTGGCAGGTGGTGGACCCTAAGAAATGAGAATGTTTTTGTAGTCCATTGTAAATTCATGTCCTATTTCCATTTGCAATTTACAATTTTCAGGAGTTGGCTGGTTAGCATGCTTTATTCAGTGCCTGATTAGAAATACATTTTCAGTCTTAATCATAACAAACATCTTTTAAATTTCATAGATAAAATGGTCAAATTAAGAATGTCATTTTCCTTATTTTATTAGTTCGTTCTTTATTTAGCACGCTAACAGCTTAGCCTACAAAATTAGCATAGCGCTTACTGGTTAATGGGCTGCATCCAAAATCGCATACTTTCTGAGTACTGTAGGTACTTATTTTGTACTGTACAAGTGCTTTGCGGCCTTTAAAAAGTATGTTGTATATAGTAATTTTGGATCCGTCATGTTGTCATTGTCATATGACCTACAGCGTCAGTTGTATTTCTTCACTGCTTTTCAGAGCTCCTCTCCTGTGGCCTCATGGGATAGCATGAAATGTCTATTCGATTTGCACTTCAGAATCTCACTGGAAGTCACAGCAGTCTGTGTACTTTTTGCTTACTGTTTTATGAATACTGTGAATTCAGACTTTTTTTTTTACTGTTTTCACCTACTAAGTATGCATATTCGTATGCAGCCAAGCTCGTTACTGATTATCTTGAATAAGATATCATGATAGCATGCTAGGCTGTTGATCAGGTATATTGAGGAAGGCAGATATAATTTCTGTCTGGATCTAAAAAGTGTCTTTCATTAATGTCTCACAATTTGCTGGTTATTCTGACAAAATGACATTTTTTTCCATTTAGCTAATATTTTGTTCATCAATGAAACTTTATTATATTACAGTAGGTGTTCTACCAGTGCCTATTCTCATTTTGAAGGATTTGTAAAAGTGTAAAATGGATGTTTTCCCTGTTTAATAACGTCACAGCTCAGGTTTGTCTAGTGAAGTGCTGTACGATATGATGCCATCAACCTTGAAGAAAACACACACTCGTTCTCTCATCTCTTTCCATCCAGACGTTAATGATAGCCTTCAGTTCTGTAAGCACAAAAGATAAAATTGCGGCACATGTTGGAATGTGACTTCATTAGTGTTACAAACCAACTATTGTTCCATGTCGAATCCTCCCTCCTGCCCTTTGTTTAATGGAGCGCGGCCACTGCTATCTAAGCGCTAATGTCACTGTCAGAATGAGACAACAATTGGACCAGACCACATAAAGCCACCACAGCTCTGCAAAGCAAATATCAGATCAACTGTAAAACCGATTTGACATGTTGATGAAGCTCCTTATATAACATGCTGCTTCTTGTGAATGAATAGTTAAAGAATAGGAAGTGTTCCAAGCATTTAAGAGGGAATAGAAAGCTCAGTGTGAGAGCACAAACGCCGTGGTTGCCCTGTGGGGAGAGAGAGGAAGAGATGGGGAGGGTTGAAAACATGACAGTAGTTTTGAAGCTCAGATCTTCACAATGTTCTCCAACTGTCTTTTTATGACTGGTGTCAGAGACATAAAAGAGCGCAAGAGAGATGAAAAACAGGAATGAAGGATGTAAGGGGATGAAAAGAAAAGGAATACCGAAAAAGAGGGTGAAACTACATTCAAGATTGCATTTGGATAGACAGATAAATTTACAATGAAGATGAATCAAAATGCACAGAGAATTATGCAGTTGAATAATTAAGGATTCTGTGTGGGAGTGTAAGAAATTAAATGGATTTCTCTCCATCCATCGTTTTTTTCCCCCTCTGCAATTCTTTTCTCCTCTGCATGCACCTCTTACATAAACAGTGGATATCAGTATGCTCTATATGAGCGAAGCGTGCCCAATTCACCCGTGCAGAGCGCAGACTCTCACACAAGCACGTTTTCCATTAACTTTAAGAAGAGGGCATAGAATGAGCTGGTGAACCAGTGACGCAGAATGCCATGGGTAAAGATTAATCCTGGACCCAGAAGTCAGCAGAGTGGCTTCAAAAACCAGTGAGCTGCCTACCTAAACAGCATTTTTGAGAATCATGTTTACTAGTTTTTTTGTGGGAATTTATCACTGGATTGACTTTGACAGTGGAACAGTCTTTGAAATGTCTGCCTCGCTTGACTACTGAACTAGGGAGTTGATTGAGACACACGCTAGGTTGTACAACACAGCTAGCATGAGTTTATGCATGTCACACTGCATTGTATTGGTGGATTCAATTGAGAAACTGTTGACAGAAGCATAATTATACCCTTAACGTGGCATCACTGCATTCTTATTGCTATTAAAATAGATAAATTAAGCCCTAATGATAAAGTAAACCACAACATAGTGGTCTCCTTTTCCTGCATGTGCTTAGCACATCCCTTTCACTCACACACAGTTAAGCTGAAAGAGAGTGCAGGACATGTGGGTGGAAGGAAGTAAGAAAAAAATGGATGGTTAAATGTGGGTGCTGAACGCAGTGAGAGCATGAGAGTGTTTCAGCACATGGAACGTCCTAAAATTGATGTAAAAGCTGAAAGCTAGCTTACTTGTCGCGGTTTTTGCTGCAGTGAAAATTATAACACCAAATAAAATATTCATATTAGGCACTGTCATCATTTTACGCTCACATTAACCATTCAAAGCCTGTTTTTTTTTTAATGTAGGCTACCTGTTGCTGACTGAAATGTAAATTTGGACTGAACTGAATGTGCAACATTGCCTCAATGTGTAAATCTATGCTGGCTTGTTTTTTCTGCAGATTAAATGCACCACACTGAGAAACTGCACTCATTTTGGCTCAGCGCAAGAAGCCACTCGCCAGTCGAAATGAATGTTACCGCGTTCCAAAATGGCCGACCACAAGGACACCGTTTCTCTGGCATGTTCCTCTAGCGCTACACGCTCGGACTAACGTCAGAGCTTCGATTGAAAAGAAAAAAAGATATTCTCTCTGACTCACTCAAATGAATTTAACCCCTGCATCACACTTTACCACGGCGAGAGGCGCTGGGCATCATCGACATGCTGCGAAACTAGCGATCGAGACTCATGTGGACACTGCGGTGAAACCGAATGGCGACGAGGGGCGCCAGGTGCAGGGCTGTCCAGGGAGCATCAGAAGGGAATGCATGCCCGTTCAACATGTGAGCAGTTCATTCATGAACGAATATCTTTAGTCACTGGCATCTATGACATCTGTCACATACTGGGAGACACAACCGTATTGGGTAGTTTAATTAGTTGTCATGCAACGCAGTCTCCATAAATTGTCTTAAAAATTATAGTGACAGCTGTGCTCCATCAGCATGGGTGTTATTTAATGATCTCGCGCGCATCGGTTTGACACTGTGTGGACGAGCACGCGGACGCTGTACTGCGCGTCTCAGCTGTTTCGGGACCGGAGCGCCTTTGCGCTGATTACACAAAGCGACATAAAACTCGACAGGCAGTGGACATCCTGCTGCAAGAATTGTATTTCCTCTCGAAATTTAGTTGATGGGGAGGAACGCGTTGCGAGCAACCGCAACAGAAGACCAATAATCATTTGTTCGTTTAAAACTCATAAAAATCCCCGATTTTTTTTTTTGCGTTGGAATGTCTAATTTGGAGATGTAATCGACTTCGATGCCATCGCTTTGGGACGCGTTCTACACATCGCCTCATCGCGCAGCTGTACGCGCTGGAGATGCGCGATTGTCTTCAAGGACCGTCTGGGCAATAAGTGTGAAACCGCTCGCGAGTGAACGACAAATGCGTGCATGAAACATTAATGATAGATGTGATTATTTTACACTGAAGTGAAATTAGGGTTAGAAATAATGGAATGAAGGTGCAAAGAAATAGTGTGTTATGAAATAACCAAATATTGCGTTGAACGGACTTTGCAATGAGTTGAAATGCATCATGCGTGGGAAATTTTATTCCATCTTAAGTTGCATAATGATAAGCTATATTCATGGCTTGAATGAAGAGATCTTGGTTTTGTAATGAAGGTGCAAAGAAGAGAGAAGGGGGAAACTGGGTTGTTCTGAAAGACATGCGCACACTTCCCAGAAGCCAATTTAGAATTGCAGTGGATTTATCAGAAGAACTTTGGTCCCCCTCTCTCTCTCTCTCTCTCTCTCTCTCTCTCTCACACACATGTGTTTGTTTTCCATCACAATCGCCTCTGGAATAGAATGACTCCTGACGAAAATGTCTCCCAAACACTTCAGTCTGGAATATGAGTCATGAATAGATGGCCAGAAAACAGCTGCAGTGCTTCAACTCCACATTTGAAAGAGAAACGGAAGAGAATGCACACCAGAGAAATGGGCGAAAAGGAAATCGGCTTTCCTTCCTGTGTAAAGGATATTCGCTGACTTGGCTTTTTGTGTCGCATCCTTACCTTGGACTTGAGGTGCTTGGAATGTCCTGTGACTCTATCAAATTATTTTTTTGTTCATTTTTATTACCAAATGAGTAACATCTGGCTGAATGACTGATGAAGTTCATTTCTGCAGACTGGCTTTGATCTCAACTCCACGATTCCTTGGTAGCAATGCACACATACACATGCTCACACCCATCGTAAACCAACAAACAAATTAACATTATCATCATCCTTTGAATGTGAATACAAATTCCCAATATGGAATTTCTTCATCCCTTTCCAGTACTGTGACTTCCAAAACTGAATTTAACTTTGAGGGTATCTCAGATTAAAACCACTGACTATTTTAGCCTGGTTACCCAACTCTAACGCCAACACATTTCCATCTCTCCCCCCCACCCGCTCCACGTGGGGGGGGGAGAGCTTCCTCTTACGGGGTGATCACAGAAGCTTGTCCCGGCAGACGGTGACTGTCACGCAGGTGTCCATCAGCATGGATGCTGGGCAGGGCAGCCCGGAAAGTCCTAACCGGGCAGTGGAGTACCTGCTGGAGCTTAACAACATCATCGAGAGCCAACAGAAGCTTCTAGAAACTCAACGGCGGCGCATTGAGGAGCTTGAAGTGCAGCTGGACCGGCTCAGCCAGGAGAACAAAGACCTGAGGTTGGACCGACAGCCCTACCCACCCCCACCTCCTCCTCCCGTCCAGCCACCCACTTCCAACGCTGCAACCTCCACCAAAGTCTACGCTTATCAGACTCGCAACAGCGGGCCCATCCCGATACCCATCCCGGCTCCGGCTCCCCCGCCCCCACCACCACCCGTGCCACCACCCGTGCCACCACGGGACCGTCGTGTCAATGCCAACACTCACATGAGGCTTGGCCAAAGCCTGTCAGCTGGAGCCAATGCCACGGAGCAAGATAGGAACCGAGACTGGGAACGAGACGGCACCGCTACCAGTTTGGGAAGCTCTCTGCAGAGACAGTAAGTACAAGCCTGAGGGCTCTTTTACTGCATAGCTGAGGATCTACTGTAGAAAACAGTTTCCACAGCCCCCATGCTGGCTGTTTGGAAAACTGTCAATCAAGAGAGTGTGTGTTTGCATGCAAAAACGGTTTTTAAGACTGTATGTTGGTGCGTGTGCTCTAAATAGACCACAGTTTATTGTAATTAATATATTTGAAAGGAGCAGTTCACTTAAGAATGAAAATTCTGTCACTGTCATATATATATTTTGTTTCTAAGTTCTAGTGTTCTTTGGACCCCATTGAGTTTCATTGTATGGACAGTTGAAACGTTCTTCAAAATATCTTTTGTGTCCCACAGAAGAAAGTCATACAGGATTGGAATAACATGAGGGTGTGTAGTGTAGATGCTGACAGAATTTGAGTGAACTATCCTTTAAAGAAAGTAGGAGTAAACAACTGTGTGCACTGCAATATTGACTGACACTGGATGAAGATTTGAACTACACAATACACATACTTATGAATATTTGTACACCGTTTGAGTTTTTACATCATTCACTAGTTTTTTTTAACAGCATTTACATTTACACTAGTAATATTGGTGCAGAACTAATGACTTTATAAGTCAGGAACCAAAAAAAAAGAAAGCACTTTTCAGAGGGTATCTCTGCTGTTCACTCACCTTCTGTCTTACAAACCTGAAATTGAGTGCAACACTCGGTCACAATAGGACTGTTTCCAGGCCATCGGACAGGCAGCTGGCTGTGCCATTGAGCCTGAGCATTACATAAGCGGACCGACTCTTATCTGGACAGACTCGTGCTGCTGGGCCTTTGGCAGAGTGACAGGCTAATGTCATGGGAAACTGGGATTGAATTAGCATGCTAAATCTGTCACAAATGTAATGACTTTTGTGATATCGAAAGAGATTGGACTATGCCGGTGACGTTTTCTGGAGATTAAGAAAAAAAAAGCGATTGTAAGTAGACAATCAGTAGATCTATCTGTCTGTCTATCTATCTATGTAGGCCTTTTCTAATAGACATTCAAAGTTTGTCTTTGTTTTTTACTTAAGTTACAGTCATAGGCTTTGCATTTCAATTCATTTGAATTCTACCTCCTTGCATTCAAGTTACGTTTGAATTGCTGTTCTTTATCCTTTTTACTACCTCATTTTGAAATGAATTGCTTTTTCAAACTCATTTTGGATTTGAATTGCAATTTAAAAAGTCATCAATTCATTTGTGAATGGTGCACAAACCTTTTGATTTGGCATGCCATTCATTTTTGGCTGAACTGTCCCTTTAAACTGATGCTATTGATTATATTTTATGGTTTTAAAATGAAATCTCTGAAAACATTTCCACAGTGAGCTGTCAGTAGCCTCAAGACTGTCAATATCATTCCCGGCATGTGCTGCGTCAACACACTCCATACAAATCCAGAGAGAGAGAGGGATGGTACAGAAGTGTAGTGGGCCACTCCTTGTGCTGCTGACAGTTAAGTTGTTTGTCTCCCTCCCTGCATTGCTGAGGAATCGACCTCTCCATTGCACCTCTGATCGCTCTTGCCTGTAAGTGTGCACTTTAACCGGCCTCATCACAGCGCACGATGCATACAGATGCGTGCTCGAGTGTGTGGAGATTAACATTCGGTGGATTGGGTCAGTGTTGAGCACTGCAGAACAGCATCTCCTGTAGTTTTTGAGGCAGGTGGCTAGTGTGGGGTGGAGATTCGTTTTGTATGTGTGACCGGGCCACTGTGTAGGAGAGGTTGTGATTAATTCAGCGCGGAGTCAGATTGTGGATCAACTTGTGTGGGAGAGCGAAGCATAGAGTCAGAAAAAGAGAGAGAGCGAAAGAGGCTGCAGAATACACTGCACCCTTTTTGTGTTGCTCACTTTCTGTTTTGTTTCTCCAATATGCACACCTCTTATATTTGTTTCTCTTGCTCTCCTTTCCGATGGAGAGAAACCTGAATGCCCTCTGTTTGCGGAGATAAATTGAGTGCTTGCTTTCTCATCTGAGGCTTATTTCTTCTTTTCCTTGAGGGCAGATAGCGTACTTAAACGAGTATATGTTGTGAAAAATATTACAAACGCATTTAGAAACTTAACAGCTCCCATAGCTGCTTTTATTAAAAAAGAAATAAAATAACATGAAGATAAAAGTAGATTCAGCACCTCTGCCTTGGTGTCATCTCCTGTGTCATCCGATGATTCACATGATAAATGCGTGTACTCCCTAGCAGTCACGTAAACAGCATCTGGTTGATGTGGACATGTTGACTTTACACCTTTAGGGCTGCTAGCTTTCGCTTGCCATCAGCTTTACCTGAAACAATGAAAAGTCGCATGACACTGAGGGGAGATGGATTGTTTTACTGATAGATTTGAGTGTTTTACAGTGGTTTTTTTTTTTTTTTGGACAGTTAGCCATCATTTGACAGATTTTGAATACACTTCAGCCATACCCATCCTTTTTTATTCTTTCTTTCCCTTTACACTATTGCCAAATTTTCCAATCCCTCGTTCACCCCCTCACCAGCCCTCCCTTGGTGTTGAGCAGATGGCACACCAACATGTCATTTGCCATTTTCTTTAGGGTCGCCTTTTCTCTTTTCACCCACAAGGGTCGTTTACAGCATCACCTTTTCATGTGAGCTCTAGATCTGTGTAGCTGTTCCTGTCCCATCAGACAGATGCCTGCGAATCCAAATGACCCAACTTGAGTGATCACAATCTTGCACTCTCTCTGGTGTAATGCTTTCGGCTAACGAACAAGTGTAACTACTGCTGTGGGGGAGCTGTTGAGGTGGGATTGTTTCTCAGAATAATTAGCATGGCCGGTGTTAATTACATTTGTCCATTGAAGGTGGCAATTACTGTCGTAGACGTGAGTCTGAGTAATACACTGGGTGTTGGAGGACTGACTGATAGAGTTTATGCAATTATGATTGAATAATTGAATGTCTATGGAGGAGCCCGCGTGTCAGGCAAACCCGACACCTGCTGCTTTGTAGGACAGTCTGTTTTATTAGTTATCAAAGTCTTAATTAATGTTAACCTAATTTAATTTAGTTTAAATGGAGAGGGTGTTTTGCCATGAACTGGTGCCAAAAACCAATGGTTTGTCAGTCTACTCCGCAACATAACAGAAGGTGTTACGTGACCTTTTCAATATTATTAACCCGGAGTCATTGCTAACAATAATATTTAACACGTGTAAACCCTGGATTATTGCTCTTATTTGCATATTTCTAAGGTTAAAACTTGGTTCGGTTGGTTTCTGTGGTGTTGTGCTGGGTAGCTCTGCCACTGTGAAATCTCTTTAGTTCAAAGTCCTGCTCGACATAACTGTATATTAAAATTAGATGTATTCTGATTATCACTGGGAACTTGCCTGGTTAGCACTTGGTTTAAGAAAGCCCATGTCAGTTTTATCCAATGGATTTCCATTGATAGTCTATTATGTACAGGTGCATCTCAAAAAATTTGAATATCATAAGTTATTTTTTTTTTTTTTGTGCAACTTATTTCAAAAAATGAAACTTTCATATATTCTAGATTCATTACATGTAAAGTAAAACATTTCAAAAGTTTTTTTTGTTTTAATTTTGATGATTAGAACTTACAGCTCTTAAAAGTCAAAAATCCAGTATCTCAAAATATTAGAATATTTACATTTGAGTGTCATTAAATGACCATCCCTACGGTATAAATCGAGGTATCTTTTGTTTTTTTGAAACCAAAATAATGGGGAAGACAGCTGACTTGGCAATGGTCCAGAAAACAATAATTGACACCCTCCACAAAGATGGTAAGTCACAGAAGGTCATTACTGAATGGGGTGGCTGTTCACAGAGTGCTGTATCAAAGCATATTAAATGCAAAGTTGACTGGAAGGAAGAAATTGGGAAGGAAAAGGTGCACAAGCAACAGGGATGACCTCAAGCTTGAGATTACTGTCAAACAAAGCCGTTTCAAACACTTGGGAGAACTTCACAAGGAGTGGACTGAAGCTGGAGTCAGTCATCAAGAGTCACCACGCTCAGACGTCTTCAGGAAACAAGCTGCTTGAAGTCCAGTGTGAAGTTTCCGAAGTCAGTGATTATTTGGGGTGCCGTGGCGTCTGCTGGTATTGGTCCTTGTGCTTTATCAAGTCAAGTCAATGCAGCGGTCTGCCAGGAGATTTTGGAGCACTTTATGCTTCCATCTGCTGACAAGCTTTATGGAGATGCTGATTTCCTTTTCCAGCAGGACTTAGCACCTGCCCACAGTGCCAAAACCACTTCCAAGTGGTTTGCTGACCATGATATTACTGTGCTTGATTGGCCAGCCAACATGCCTGACCTGAACCCCATATGGAATATATGGGATATTTTCAAGAGAAAGATGAGAAACAGTGGATCCGAGCTGAAGG
>NW_015634502.1:762246-776735 GCF_001515625.1 Sinocyclocheilus rhinocerous
ACCTCACTGATGCTGGAGTTTGTGCTAAAGGAGCCCCGAGCAAGTATTGAGTGCATAAATGAACATACTTTAAAGAATTTGACCTTTTCTGTTTTGCAAATCCTTTTTTTTTTTGATTGATCTTTTGAAATATTTTAATATTTTGAGATACTGGATTTTTGACTTTCATGAGCTGTAAGCTCTAATCATCAAAATTGAAACAAAAAAAAGTTTTGAAATGTTTTACTTTGCATGTAATGAATCTATAGAAAATATGAAAGTTTCACTTTTTGAAATAAGTTACAAAAAAAACTTTCACGATATTCAAATTTTTTGAGATTCACCTGTATCTATCTATTATGTAAATTAATACATTTTTATTAATTGTTATTAATGTCTAAATTAAAACGCATAAACATTCAATAAAACAATAAATATGGTTTCTTATTGAAGAACATGCACTTATTAAATCTTCTGGAATCACAAAATGAATGGTGGTTAAATTTTAATATATCTGTAGTCTTGGTTTTGGGCTTATTTTAAAATATTTTACCTGTTTATATATTTTACCTCATGATACTGTATTGACAGGCCAAGAATATTTATATATTTTGTTAAACTTTTCACATAACTGTTGATTATTTTATTATTATTATTTTTTTACCACCCCTTCTATCCATGATTGGCATGATTTTGTAAATGAGGATTTCAAGTGGATCTTAAAAAAAAAAAAAAAAAAAGTTTATTTGTGATCATTCAAATCATTTCCCTGCACAAAATCGATCTGCATTTGCTCCATTGATTTCTATGTATTCCTTACTGTATGTGTACAACAATATAACATTACTGACACTTCCACTTTCTTTGTGTCTCCATGTTTGTTTGTTTGTCTGTCTGTCTCTCTGTCTGTCTCGGTCTCACTTTTTTTTTTTCCACTGGATCCACAGGCCAGAAGGATACTCCTGCAGCAAAGACAGGTCTGCGTTCACACTTTCATTCAATCTCCATTTCTTCTCCTCCTCCACAGTGCACTCTCTGACTCCTGTAGTAGCGCACACTCCGTCAAGTGACAAAGGCCCGTTCTATTTAGGGCAGCCTGAATGCATGTGGGACATGCCATTGCTTCTAATGACTTATTGCTTCCCTGTATGAAAGAGCTCTTGCATCTGGAGCAGTTTTAGCAGAAGAACAGCACCCTGAGCAAAGTGTGAGAACATGAGGGCTGAAAAGCATTTGGAAATCGAGTATTGGCGTCGCTTGGCTGCTAGACTCTGTTAGCCGTTGCCGTAGTGACCAATATGCCCAGTGTGAGTATGTTAATGGGTGTTGATATGCATGTCGTTTGCATTCGCCCATATAGTGAACGTGAACATGGGCGTCAGTGGTTAGTCAGAAGTTACATTAGTAATAGCCCAGCTGTGTGTGTGTGTGTGTTTTGCGTGTGGGAGTGTTAGTGGGTGCAGGGAAAAAGGTCAAATGGCAAGAATGTGCTGGATTTTGATATGCTGGGAATGTCTCCTTGTGTTTTTTGCTACAAAGAAGCCTTTTTTTTTTTTTTATATATATATATATATATATATGTGTTTTTTGATGCTGAGGTGTTGATGTGAGAACGGTCGGTGGTTTTTGGAGTGTCTCTCTCTGTGGCGTTATGACGATTCCTCACCATGGGCACGAGCCGGGGATCTGAAGGATAAATGATTGGTTGTCATGGCAACACCTGTAGATGAACTGGATTGCCGAAAAAGTTGCTTGTACAATACATAACCCGTTTTTAGTGTGTGTGCGTGTATTTGTGTACCCTACACACAGCAGAAGGACACCAGACAAGCGGTGCTTGAGGACAAGGCCGCCGCCGCTATGTCACGTTTCACTATAATTACTCTCTGGATGCTTTTGTCTTAAGTCGCTCCGCCAATATGGATGTGAACTTAATTATTCCTGCATTGTTAAATTGCACTAATACGGTCTCATAAATGTGTCATAATTTATGTATTGTGCTATGAATCATACTTGTTTTTGTTTGTCATGGCAACACTAATGCAAGGTTGCAATAATTAAATCGCTTTGGTATTCCTGCTCAACCTGGTTTCCTGAGCTGGCGGAGGCGTGAACGTGAGCGCGTGCTGGTTCCTGCTGGGCTAAGCATGGAAATAACTCACAGCAGAGGTTTGTTGCGGGGCTGCCGTGAGCTTCTCTCCCACCCCTGCAGTCCGCAGTCAGCAGCAATGCATCACTGAGCCCCAGAGGGCATCAGCCGCTTCTTTCAACCACAAGCCCTAGAGCTGTGCTGCGTTATAACTGGACTTGTGATGTAATGCTTTCAAACGTTCTTTAGTACAGAGCATGTGAACCAGTGTATTCCAGCAGTGCTATGTCGGTATATTTTTAATATTTTGAATTGGCTTTTATTTTTATATTTTCAGGTTTAATTTTAACTTAAGATTTTCGTCTTTTTCAATTTTTATTTTTTTTATATAATTTTTTTGTATGGCTTTGTTTTTTTGTTTTTGTTTTTAACAGAGGTGACTGATTTCATTTGTTTTTATAAAAAAAATTGTCTTTTTATTTAGCTTTATTTCCGTTATAATTTTAGTACTTCATCTTAAACTTATTTCAGTTAGTTCCCAAGGCAACATTTCTGAAATTTGTATTAGTTTTAAATTAATATTTGTTTAAATTGGCTTTTATTTATTTATGTGCTTATGTCATGTTTGTTCGTTTATTTTTGTTATTTTTTGATTTTGGCTTTTAATTTTGTTTTAGGTTTTGTAATTGTAATACTTTTTTTGTTAGTTTATTACATTTTTTTTTTTTTTTTGAATTTTTTTTTTTCCTTTTCGACGAAGTTCCAGATGAATTGCACCAAAATGAGATTGAATACATGGTCTTGGACATTAACAAAATATGGAAAATGTTTTCTTCTACATTTTGCACCGCATTCATTGATATAAAAAAAGACTGTTTGTTTTGCTTTCGGAACTTTGAACAGTTAAATAGTTGTTTTATTATTTTCATTCAGTGTTTGCTTTTCCCCCCTGCTTTCCCAGTGGGAAAATATCATTTTGTCATGCGCATCTCGTCAGTAAAGCCGGTCCCGTGATTAGTAGTAAATCTCCATCACCTGCTTTCAGATGGAGCGGCATTTAATACACGGAGCCGTAGTTCACTGACAAGCTAGGCGATATCGCGTTCATAATTGAATGCGATTCATCTGCGATTATGAACGCGATATTGGCTAATTGTCAGTGAACTACGGCTCTGTGTAGTGCATGCCGCTCCATCTGAAAGCAGGTGATGGCGATTTACTACTAATCACGGGACCGGCTTTACTGACGAGATGCGCTTGACAATCGCATGCTATTAATTGCACAGCCCTAGTTTGGAGTGCCACATGCTATTCGTAGCATTATCAAACGAGCCAAAATATTGAATAAATGAACATGCAAAGGGTGTGAGAGATGCTGTGCTCTTCTTCCATGGAAATATCTGGAGCTTATTTTAAAGATTTATTTTTTTGGCGTTTTTGCCTTTTATTGATAGGATAGTAGTGAGGCAGGAAGCGAAGTGGGAGAGAGGGGGAATGGGATCGGGAAAGGTCCACGAGCGGGACTCGAACACGGGACGCCCGAAGCGCAATGGCGCTACATGTCGACTCGCTGCCCACGAGGCTATCGGCGACATCTGGAGCTTATTTTAAACGAAGACTATGTGTAGACCTGCAGTATACTGTACATATCTTTAGTTTAGAACGTCTCTGAGGGGTAGAATTATATTACAGCTTTTTCATTAGTAAATAAGAGTTCTCAGGGATTGTTTCTGTGAACAGTTGTATAATAGATCTGCTTATATTGTAGAGTGACAAAACTATTTCACTAGGGTTGGCTGCTGATACTTTGGTTGGGACCAAATGTCAACTTGTGTGTTTTGTGCATTCAGCACATGAATTTTATTGTGTGTGCAAAATGTATTATCAAACATTCAGCAGAATGCAGGGCCATCTCCGGGAGGAACAGCTGGGAACATTGTCCCAGGACTTGTGGCGAGGGGAGACCATTGTACAAAGTCTAGATTTTTGTCCCAGTCTCCTTGAATCCAAACAACCCAAAAAACGGCCCCAAGCTGCCAGATGTCATAGTGTGAGTGTGAATTGACTTCAACTTGATATCGGTTATAGAGGTCTGCTACCCGACCCGAGCCCGACAGGTGCCGAAATACTCTGGTTCGGGTTAATGTTTAATGAATAGCTTCGGGTTTGGGTTTGTAGCTAAAGTAAAACTATATGCAGTAGGCCAAACTGCTTTCATTGACGCTCGCAAACACGCATTACTTGCACACAGAGATCGGAGATTGTGCTGCGCACACACAGAAACACTATGGCGCACAAAGTTTTAATTAATAAAATAGTAGAGATGCACCGATCGATCGGCCAGGGATTGGAATCGGCCGATTTTCCTCATGATCGGCCCGGATCGGTGATCGGTCGGTCAGTCTCACTTCTTTCCGATTTTGAGCCGATCTGTTTTGTTACCAGCGGCACAGGCAATAACATCAGCCACGCATTCTTACTCTCATCTCTCCGACGAGCCCTTCTCTCTCACACAGGTCTCATTCGCTCCGGTTAAATAGTGCTTGTATTGCGCATTATTTTAGTCATTCCCGCAGGTTTCGCGCTTCTACCAAATGCGCACGCACCATCACTGATCTATATTAGTGGAGCGCACAATCCGCGCTCACAATGGTAAGCATTAATCTGTATTTAATTTTTTACAGTGAAGACTACAGAAATTAAAGTAATCAAATGTAAAATAACACTGGATGTGTTTTACATTTGATTTCGTTAATTTTTGTAGTATTTCTTACCTGAATAAAAACTTACTTAACCTGAAAAACTTAGTTTCATAGCTCTCTTTATTCTATTGCATTTATTTGTGCTGTTGTTTGCAATTTTTTTTATTTGTTCTTATTTTATTACTGACTTTTTACTTGTGTTTTTTTTTTACTTTTTTTTATGAAAATAAAACTTTGCGTTGAAGAAAATTAGATTTCTGTTTGTATATGCTGTCAATTATAGTTCTTAGAAAGAAAATCGGAATCGGCAAAAATCGGTATCGGCAGATCACACTAACGAAAAATCAGAAATCGGAATCGGCCAAGAAAATTGCAATCGGTGCATCTCTATAAAATAGCTTTGATACTGATCCGCTGCGTTCTATTTCTCAGCAATTAATTCAATTGCTCTCGTTAATTAATTCAAATAAATGACATAATAATTAATTCAAATAAATGTGATCTTACCACTCTACTTCATCTCTGTGTGTGTGATTTAAAGCAGACAGAGCCATAACTGACAAAAATGACTGTCATATTTACCCTTTACCTCCATGTTGTACATTAAAATCTTTCAAGGCACATGCTAGCTCTAGATTATCCCTTACATATGTGTGCATCTAGTTTGTTGTATAGGCTGTATTTAAAACTAAACTTGTTTTGCTCTTGTGCCTGATCTACACTGTAAAAAATGACCGTGAATTTAACGGTAAAAGACTGTAAAAATGCTACAGTAAAAACCTGTTAAATGGTTAACGGTAAATTCCCCTTAGCACGTGCACATTAGCTAGCAAGTTGTGAGCAATGTTTGCGATTACAGCAATTAGGAAAACTTCTTACAGTTTACAAGGAAAACTGCACAGTGAAAGAGTTATGATCTTGTCATTACAACCATTAAACTCGGCAGAATTTGTGACTGTTGCACCTGTTGTTCATAAAGTTTCATAACTGGTAAGTGTTTTATTTATTTTTTTACATGTATTTGTTTAGCCTACTGACCATTGCATGCAATCGTGAAATACAGCATATTTAAAAAGTTTGGCTGTTCGTTATGAAAACGGATTCACTTTAAAGCCCATGCAGACCTCTAATCTAGACCTCTAATCTTCTTTGGATTTTTGGATTTGTCAGCATGTGCAAGGGGCAGGCTCTTATACGTGTTTACATTTTCACGCCAATAGTCTTTATTAAAGTTGATGTCCAAATCATGTCAGATAAACACGGCAACTTAAGTGCATTGAAACGGGATAAGTATTTGAAACCAAACACTTCTTGGTGGTGTTAACACACATCTACAGCCTCCAGCTGAACAGATATTCATGATGCCATGAATTTAATATGAACTTTCATGCCTTCAGCCTCTTGGCACACTATCAGGTTGATTACACTTTAACTGACAGACATATTTCCCATCTGAATACTGAATGACATAAAGAAATGCAACATCAGAAAATGAAGATGGATGCTTTTTGTTCATGACTAAACTATGCAGAGTGAAACTGACAGGCCACCTGAACAGTTATGACGTTTTCCACCAGCTCAAATGGAGTGTCTCGGCGATAAAAGGAAGCGGGTGCTCCAGTGAAATCGCATTGACAAGGCTGTGCAGGCATGGCGGGGCCATCTTCCCTGAACTCTGCTAATGTGATAGCCCTCAGCTCCAGCATAGTGAGTTCACAGTCAATAGACCTTAGTCATGTTTAATTTTACACAAAAGAAAACGAGGCCGTGAGGGACTGAATAACAGCATGTCCTACTGTACACTACCGTTCAAAAGTTTGGGGACTGCAAGATATTTTTTAACGTCCTTGAAAGAAGGACGTTATCCACACCAAGGCTTTGCTTTTTTGATCATATACAGTAAAATCAGTAACATTTTGAAATGTATAAAAAAAAAAAAAATTATTGAATTTTCAGCAGATAATATTCCAGTCTTTAGTATAACATGCTCCTTAAGGAAAGCATTCTAACATTGGTGGTTTTGATCAATTTTTAAAACCGTTATGCTGTTTAATATTTTTGTGGAAACTTTAATCATTATTAATTCAAGAAAACAAGCAGGAGTTGTGTGTTTTTTTTTTTTTTTTTTTTTTTTTTAATAACAAAGTAAATTTGATTTAATTCATCCTTGCTGAATAAATGTATTAATTAAAAAAAAAAAAAAAACATTTGAATGGTAGTGTATCTGGCTTCCACAAATTTCTAAACTGAAATATGGGTTGTGAACATTTGATTAAAACAGTATGAAATATTACATACGGATTTGCAAAACATGTTTTCATAATCAAAATTCTTTTAAGGAGAGTTTTCAATATTAGCTTTTAACAGCATGTTAAAACAACTTGGTGAAATCAACTCCAAGATATTGCATCTCTAAATTAATTTACTTTAAAGTTCCATTGCTGAAATAAAGTAGTGAGGTTGACTAGTTTATCTATTTTTTTTTTTCTCTCATTTTGTAATTCTGTTCACCTTACTTTTGCTTGTTAAATTAAATATGCTAGGTCTATTTATCATTTATTTTTGCTAAGGAAATTGGTGAGCTAGTGTATTTGCTAGGATCGTCTGATAATGCATGTCTACTCTTGACCTGTAGTGTGTATTTGCACAATCACTGCAGGACCGAGTATTTGGCCACAGCTAGTTTGTTCAAACAGGTCACAAAGTCACAGAGGTGCTTTCTTGTTATCTTTTTCTCTCTCCCTTGTGGGCTTCAGTTTGGGTGACCATACGTGCCCTTTTTCCCGGACACGTCCTGGCCAGGATTCTAGATTGACTAAAATATCCAGGTTTTGGCTTTGTTTGCGCTAGGCCTGTCGCGATAATTAAATAACCGTCTAATCGCGATTATTTGATCTAACCTCGGTTGTTTCAGACAACCGTGATTATTGTGCTTTTTATACACAAGGGGGAGTCATACACCAAAAGAAACAGAAGAGCACCAGTTTGCTTTTCATGCACTGTATAGCCTATACAGGGCTCCAGACTCATTCTCCCCATTAGTCGCTCTTTTGCAACTAACTTTCTCAGCTGGTCGCACGAGCACATGATTTGTTCGCAATATTTTTTTTATTTATTTTGCGCTACAACATGGGATTATTCAATGCATGCTGATGAACTTTTATCATAGTTTATAGTTATATGGAAACGAAAGTGGTTAACATTCAACCCGTTCTTTATCATCAGTAGTATTATTTGTGATTTGAATTTTGTGAATGGGAGTTTCACTTTTGCTGTGTTAAAAACCCTTTCATGCATGGTGTCCACATTTGTGGACAGTTATTTTAACTCCATTTAGGGTTCATTTATCATGGTAATTTTCTCCAAACCACTTGAAGGCAGTGTCAGTAGATTGACAGCAATATTGTAACCGTGGCTACTATCTTGCATTCCAAATATTCATTGCTTGATGACATCATTAAAGATGGCTGACAGCGATAGCCATGTGCTAAATGCCCCAGGCATATGTGAAAAACTTTTATACGAGGTAAATTGAGGTAAAAAAAAAAAAATGTTTGTATGTACAGTAAAGTATGATGAATATGTTGATATTTCATAAACTAAAATTTAGAGTAAAATGTAGTTTTTATTCAGCAAAAACCAACTGTCCACGTATGTGGACATCATGCAACAGTGGAGTCAGATTGCATAAAGTCTGATTTCTGTAACCTGCTAGTATATCTATTCTATTTTTTCAAAGATGTTATGAATTGTCTTGTATTGTAATAATAATTTAACAAATATATCAACATAAATAACCATTTAAAATGACATATTACAGCATTAAATTGCAACTTTACACATACATATGTAGACAAATTAGCATTTTGCCTTCCAAACAGGTACAGCATAGGTCAAGGAGTCAGTACAGAATAATAGATTAACATTTTAGATGTTGATATACTATAACTGAGATGATTCAACATGAAGTAAGATAAGGATGAAAATATAATAAGTTGTTACAATTTTTTTGTTACAATTTTCCATGATTTGCCCATATTGCTAATAGGTTTCCGCATATACAGTGCACAGCATAAATGAGTACACCCCCTCTAAAACTTAACAAGTTCAGCAATTACTCTTTACTTAGAAGACATGTTAGGGTTCTTTGGAGATGTAATGTTCCAACAAGCCTGCTTGATCAATTACCAAAGAAGAATGCCAAAATTATTCAGCAAAATAAGATTTTCTTATCAAAGTGATAAAATTGTTGCAAAAACGAGTACACCCTCCTGAAAGTTACTATTAAAAAAAAAAAAAAAAGTGTATAGGTTTAAGGCTATTTTTGATCAACAGGTAAGTATATTGAACCAAAACTTTTAAAGACAAGTAATATCCTGACAATTGAATGCGTTATATAGCCCACTGAATCATACTCCGACTTAATGTTGGCAGCAGTGGAACCACTTGGGAGAGAACTGCCAGGTGACTTAATTAAAAAGCACAACAACAATAAATCAGTAAGAGACAATGACAAACTAGCTTTCAAAACGTTTATTAACAAAAACGAATAAGATGAGGCATGGCACACACCACATGCTGTATTGTATACCGACTAATAAATTACAAAACGTTTAGCAAACACCGAGGAATCAAATAAATAAATAAAAGAGAGCCTCCATAGCATAATGTGAGGTAAACAGCAAAGATACGTTTTTCAAAAAATGAAAACAAAAAGTAAAACTAACGGTGACGGTGCTTGCATGTTTTTTGCCCCCCACAAGAATACCAGCATGTTCACCTTCTCTGGATTAAGAAGCGGTCTTTTAGTTGACTGTCGCTTGAAACCCATCCATCGTTTCCTCAATATGCGCGTCATTTTTGCTGCGCGCACCTACGCGCTCGTGCTGACGCAGCGAGTATACTCTCTAAGCACTGTTTCCTTATGCTTTCAGTTTCGTTTGTCGTTTGATGTTTCTCATATGCAACAGAAATTGCAGCGCTTATGAGTTGACCAACGCGGTGGTCGCGGCAGACACAAAATTTAGTCGCACAGGCAGAAAAAATGTAATGCGAACATTTGGTCGCAGTCCGGAGCCCTGCACTATATCATCTGAAGCCATTCCATATCTTAATGTGAGGCACAGAATTGAGGTTTACAGAAACTCATCTTCCTTCTGCTGCATGCAGCTGTCAATCATTCTCCGCTCAGCATTCACACAGCACGTCACGTTCAGTTATGACAGTCAGCACGGTAAAACTCTCTCTCCAAGATGATATATTCCCATTATAATACTTTAAGTTGAAGGAAGGAATTAACACAAACAAAGATTATTAAAGCCTTTCTTTTTCTCATGATTTCTATCTTATATTCATGAATGTATTTTGTACGAATACAAATAGTTAACAGAATAAACGTGTTTAAATTGTATAATGTGCACCAAAGATTTTTTTTCTTCTAGATCTTGTTTTTGCTGCTAAATTATACAGTCAGCTAGTTTAATTTCATAGCTTATATATTTTTATTTAAATGTAGTTTTTCCTCTGTAATGAGGGAGTATTTAGTGGATTGTTTAACAAAGGGTTTAAAAAAGAGTGACCATTAGTTCCACAAACACAGCATTGATTTATATATAAAAAAAAAAAATGGCGCTGGTGTTGGATCGGTATTGGCCGATTCTTAGAATTTGGAATACTCCATGTAATCTTACACTGCAAAATAATAACTCAAAAAGATTAAAAGATAATATCATAATTATTTACTGAACCCTTAAATTAATCACAATTATATAATGAAAGCCATAAAAACAGACAATTAATCGCGATAATTGTCATAACCGCCAAAGCCCTAAAACAGACAATTAATCGCAATAACCGTGCCTATTTTTAGACAATTAATCGTCAGCCAAATTTCATAATCGTGACAGCCCTAATTTGCGCTGCGCAGACCGATCGAAAAACATAAGGAGCGTCTGCTCTCTATAGCTCTCACTGTACTTTTGTCATACACCGATCGGTCTGTGCAGCGCCACATCAAGTTGAACACACTGTACACGTAATTGCATCTCTTTGACCGTTCTCTGTAGATCCCACCTTCTCACGCACCACGATTGGTCAATTATGTACAATGCCTGCATGTTATTGGTCATACTACTTTTCGATCATTACCTTCAGCAAGTATGAAAACAGGAAAACAAAGCCAAAACCTGGATATTTTAGGCAATATAGAAATCCTGGTCAGGACATGTCCGAGGAAAAAAAAGAGCACGGATGGTCACCCTACTTCAGTAGAAGTGTTGCTGGGGGAACGAGGTGAGTTATCACAAATGTGTTTGTGTAAAGGACTGTGTGGGCGACAGAGTGAGAGAGAGAGAGGCAGAAAGAAGAACAGAGGTACTACTTGAAAGAAGGAAGGAGTGAGAGAAGGAGTGATGTGCAAAAAGAGAGGAAAGTGCAGCTGACAGGCTAATAAAACATGCAGAGAATTACAAAGGAAATGAGCCTTCTACTCTGCTCACACATACAAGCTCACACTCCCACATCCTATCAAACACGCAAAAACAGCTCCATCTGCATCAAGGGATGTTAGAAGTCTATGACAAAAAAGCAATGTCAAAACATTTTTAACAGTTTTTGGGGCAGTGCATGTGAATGGTACACTTTTTTTGGTTAGGATGGCTGTCTTATTAATGTAAACACTGTTTATGTTAATTGAATGTAGGACCAACATTTGAGGATGTGTTTCAGAGTATTGGATTCAATGGTAAATGTGGTGTAATAGAGCTGAATTTTAATCAAATAATGATACTGACAAGAAAAAGAGAAAACCCTCCACTGCACTTCTGTATTACTGGCTTTTTTATCATTACTTGAAGTCAGCAGCATTTACTTATTTAAAGGTAACAGTTACTTATCTAATATTAATATATAGTCTATATAGTTCAGAAGTTTGGGGTCGATAAGATTTTGTTAATGTGTTTGCAAGAAGTCTCTTATGCTCACCAAGGCTACATTTAATTGATAGAAAACGATTACTTAAATTGTATACATATTTCACAATGTTGTTTTACTGTATTTTCTATTTTTATATATTTTGAAATGTAATTTATTCCTGTGACGGCACAGCTACATTTTCAGCAGTCATTACTCCAGTCTTTTGTCACATGATCCTTCAGAAATTTACATTTATTTATTTGGCAGACGCTTTTATCCAAAGCGACTTACAGTTTAGGAGTACAACAAGCGATCTATCATAAGATGGCAATAAACACAAAAAGTGCCCATTATACAAGGTTTCAGTGTTCATTCTACATAGTAAATGCTAGGACAGGAAGGGGATAAAGGATAATAATAGAATAGAAAAAGTGAAGACATAGATTTATTTTTATTTTTTTTAGGAGGATGCAGTTAGATGCTCACAGAAGAGATGAGTTCTTCGTTGTTTCTTGAAGATTGTGAGGGATTCATTCGGCTGTCCGGATGGAGTTAGGCAAATCATTTTAAAGGGGTCATATGATGCGATTTCAAGTTTTCCTTTCTCTTTGGAGTGTTACAAGCTGATTGTGCATAGATGAGGTCCCTGAAGTTGCAAAGACTAAAGTCTCAAAACCAAAGAGATATTCTTTATCAAAGTTAAGACTCTGCCACGCCCTCCTAAAACGGCTCGTTCTAACACGCCCCCACATATCTACCTCACTATGTGGAAATATTAGCATAATGCAGCCCAAATGTGCACGCAAAGAAAGAAGGCGTGGTTTCAGGAACAGCAGTTAGTGTTGAAGCAGCCATGTCAAGGAGACGCTGTGTGTTTCTAGGCGAAAGCAAAAGCACTTTATTTGGCCTTCCGAAACTAGATGCATTTAGGAATCTTTAAGATTACTTACAACAGAACAGCAAGCGTGCGCGTGTGTGTGAGAGAGAGAGAGAGACAGGGTCACTCATAGTGGAGTCATCTGTCTTAACCGTGGCTTGTGTACTGCAAACACATACCAGCTTCGTCACTGTGTCTGTCACGCGACTCTGTTCCCCAGAGTAAAGACCGGGCTCTGTCTTTACATTTATTTTGAAAGATAAAGCTCGCAATTATGGTAAGGGGCATTTCATTTCCTACGAGTGCTTGCGGTGTTCAGCCAATCACAATGCACTGGGTCAGCTGGCCAATCAGAGCAGACTGCGCTTGTCGGAAGGAGGGACTTTGTAGAAAACTAAGCGTTTGAGAGAGGCGGGGCATATAGGACCTACAATAATGTACAGTATTTAAAAAATAATGGGTCTTTTGAACATTAAAGCATGTCAACATATTCTGTTACACCATATACACAAAATAATGATCTTTAAAAAAGCATATGACCCCTTTTAATAGGCTGATTTGGTGATCAAGAAACATTTTTTAATATTATCAATGTTGAAAACCTTGATGCATTCATTTCAGAATTCTTTGAATAGATAGTTTAAAAGAACAGCATTTATTTTATATAGAAATGTTTTGTAACATAATATGTGCATGTCTTTATTGTCCCTTTTGATCAATTTAATGCATTCATTTCATATTTTTTCATTCATTTTATTTTTCATTTTCATATTTAAAAACATTTATTTAGAAACGTATTCCAAATATTTGAACGACACTGTTGATAAACTTCTTAAATAGCATATTGTTTGTTTTGTTTTTTTTCAACATTTTTTTTTTTGGTAACCAAATTTTGTTATCATGACAACCCTTTTGGCACCTGAATCCTGTTTTTCTGACCAGTTGAACATCTGCATTTTGTCCTTAGTTATGGTAATATTATTTTTATTATTGTTCATTGTCTTCTCAATCCATGTGATTGACAGCAGCACTGCCTGTTGAAACCAGCAAAGAGCAGTGTGCGATTATCTGCCACTGTCTGTTAGGGGCCACACCATGTTTCCCTCGACTTACATCAGCCCCTTCAGATGGGTCCAGAGAGACTCAGAGCAGCACAAGATGGTAATACAGGGTTTAGCTCTTGAGGTGCTTATTCACTGAGGGAGATGACTCTCTCTCTCTCTCTCACTCACTCACTCACTCAGAGTAGGATGGTGCATGTCAGCTGGTTTTGAGGTGACCACACGGGTGTGATGGGGATGGACACAGAGCAGTTGAGGGGAGGGCTTGTTAGAGGTCATGTACCAATACAGCCCTTCCCTAGAGGATTCGACATTGCTCTGTGTGTGTGTGTGTGTTCATTTCCTACAACTTGTCCCAGATGAATTTTTACCAGAACATTGCAACTGTGCTGCTTACAGATGCCTCCCGATGAAGGAAACCCCAATCACAGAACTGATAAAGAAGTTTCTTACAAAGAAGTTTCTTACTTCAAATGCCATCTGAGAAAACGGATAAAATATCTGACCACAATTAAATTTAAATGGAGCAAATAATGTAAAGTAATTATTAGGAAATTAATTTAGGCAATGGATTCCCATGTTACATTTCGTTCATTCTGCCCCGCAAAATCACTTAAAAGCTGAAGTGTGTACCGTATTGGCCCGAATATAAGACGACCCTGATTATAAGACGACCCCCCCTTTTTCCAGATGTACCTTTTGGAAAAAGGCTTTTTAAAAACCAAATCTTGTTTTTTCTCAGTAAAACACATTTTGTCTTCAATTATTTTCATATTGCATATTTTTCCTATTTTAATTTTTGTTTTGAAAGTATGGTAAAAACTGGTAAAATGTACCAACAATCACATTAAAAAAAATATACACTTTTT
>NW_015634502.1:776745-804297 GCF_001515625.1 Sinocyclocheilus rhinocerous
TCATGGCACACTCGTTTTATGCGTATTTGGTGCCACCTATTGTTGTGGGTGTATTATTGACATGTCAAAGTCTAGACCCTGAATATAAGACGACCGCGTTTTTTCAGATGTATTTTCAAGAAAAAAATATCGTCTTATATTCGGGACAATACGGTAATTTTTTAAAATGTTAAAATACTCTTATCCCATTTATTGTGAAATCTGCCAGTGGATTTTCCCTTAAAAGTTCAAGTTATTTGTCTCTGTAGCATTTTGTTTGTGAACCCGACCAACTCCACGCAGCAACAGTCTCAGCCAATGGAGTGAGTTTGGGGTGGGGCTGTCTGTTTGGGTGAGCAATGGGAGTGTTCTGGAGACCTGTTTGAAAACAATCAATATTTTTGCTTTGCCGTTTGGAAAATTAGACACTTCAACTTTTACCTTTTGGCACCTTTTAAAAAGTGTTGTTGCACATACTGTAGTGTAAAGGTCTCTCAGAGGTCACAGTTCACACCCACAGATTCATCCCTGGCCATTTCAGCCCAGTGCATACTAAGGACTCATGCCACCTGCATACGCACTTCTACATCCTTCTCTTTCAGGCCACAATATCTATCCATCTCTCTCCTTCCTTCCTTCCTTCCTTCCTTCACCCTTCCCTCATTTCCTTTATTCATGCCAGTCCATTTATTCCCTCTTTGTTTTCTCGTCTTTGTGTCAGTGTCACTGTGTCTGCTTGAGCTTTGGGTGGTGCTGAAGTGTCTGTCTTGTATTTTTTTTTCTTGATGTTTAATGTTAGCATGGCAGACTCAAGACAAAATGAACTTTCAATCGATTAAAAAATACCAGAAATGTTATAGTGTAATATTATTCTTGCAGTTGTCACATTTTCTGCAATAAATTATTAATTTGGCACATGAGTGACCAAGTATTTTCTTTGGTTGCTCACAAATTAGCTGATGTTTGGATGTTACATGCAACATTAAATCAATTCAGTGTATTTACAGTTCTTAGTAAATGTCTCTGGTCTTATTGGGCACAATTCATCAGTGCAAAAAAATAATAAAAATAAAAATCTTTCTCTGCCTAATTTTTTATTTTTTTTGCTCTGCTAATCTAACCAAATTTCCCTGGGCAGGGTAAAAATTGTTAACTAATAATATTAAGCCATCCATGTCAGTATGGAATGATCATAGTCCTGTCCTACATTATTTCACTATTTTGCTCTGTTTGGCTTGGAAATGCATCACATTATGAAAGTTAATTGCATTGTGAATGTCTTCAATTTTTAAATGAGAATAAACCCCTATGATTGGCCAGTAGACAGTCAGTCACACACATTTTAACCAAATAAACCTGCCGGATCATTATTGTATTGTGAGACTCATTATTAAAGCATGAGGTTTGCTGACAGACCTGTCTGTGTACTACAGAGGAGTCATTTGAACACAAGTTTATTCCATTTGTTATTTTTGGCATGACATAACTGCATTATGGAATAAAGGCTGATGGTTATTGACTTTCATACTGAACATAAGGCACTATTCACCACTCATATTTAATAAGTGGATCTGCCTGACTTTTGCTCTGACAGAAATTTAGTTTTCTTGTTTTTTAGTTAAATTTCAGAAAGCTGCAAGTCTAATTTCTCTTAAAGGGGTCATATGATGCTGCTAAAAAGAACATTATTTTGTGTATTTGGTGTAATGAAATGTGTTTATGCGGTTTAAAGTTAAAAAAACACATCTTTAACATGAATCCTTTACTTTCCTTTTTAATCACGTTCTCATCCATATTATAGGACAAATTAGTCCCTTTTTTATTTTATTTTATTTTGCTTAGAACTGACTCTTTGAATGATAAAGCATGTAAACTGATAACACCAGATAAAATAAGTCTTCAGTGGAATGGTTTTGTCTAGTGTAGCTTGTACAATTCTTGGTTAAGTTGCCGTGTAGTGGGGATCAAGTCTGCCCATCACCTCGGATGTGTCGCAGTCCGCTCAATAGTTCACTATGAAGTCCACTGCCTGGGAAGTGGGGTTAACAAAATTATTTTAGTGCTTTGAAACCAAAAAAACAAAACAAAAGTGAGCATTGGCTGCACAGTATGTTCACTTAATGATTACTGATTTGTCACTGACGGTGTAAATTATTATTTTGTCTTTTAAAAGAGATTTTGTTTGTAATTATATTTCATCTCTAATATGATTGCAAGAGGAAAATCCCATCAGTATCAGAAGATTTATAGTGGTCAGAACAAAAAAAAATATCCCAATTATTTTTATGTATTTGTTTATTTTCTTTTTGTTATACTTATTATATTTATATTTGTTATATCTGGATGCCGTTTAAGTACGTTTTGCTTAAAACAATGCAAGGAATATTTTATAATGGCACAACAGCTGTAGCGAAGATGCACAATGCCATTTTGCAATCTTGTTAATAAATCCAATTAGGGCGTGACCACACAAGGTGATTGTGTCATCGCTGTCCCAATGTTTAGTGGACCCTTGCTAGCACCCGAATTTGTGATCTTGATATGCTGATTCACAGCATAGGGAACAAGGAAGCGGAATGAGACACAGCCCTGGTCTGTACGCTGTAATACTCCTCCATACAGGTAATTTTACATAAACGCATAAACCATCTAAATCTTCATTAAATACTCTGCCTGACTGCACCTAACTCTCCACAGCTCGATAAGAGTCTGCATACCGCTTCATAACTCTGCATAATTCTGCCTAACCATGCCTGTACTGCTGCTGCTAAAGTGTTTGTAATGTATGCATGTGGCTGTCTTTGTTGTCTGTTATCTTTTGTTTCTTTCTTGACTTTATTTTTTCTCTCTTTCTCTCTCTCTTTCTTCCTGTGCCTATCTCTATCTTCCTCTCTCTCTCTCTCTTCCCCCCTCTTCCTCTCTTTCTTTCTCTCTGTCAGGTCACCACCCTATTCCACCTGTAGTAGTACTTCTACTCGTACCAATTCTTCCACCTCCTCTACTGCTACTCCAGCTTCTACCTCTGTCCACACCAGTCTGACCGCAAACAGCCACTCCACCCACCACCAGTACTGCTGCCCCGCGCGGCTCCTTCTGCCCAAGCCGCCCTGCGCCCTCCCCCCTGCCCGGCACCCGGAGCAGGCAAGGTAAGGGCCCGAGTCCACACTTCCCCTTTCGATAACCCGCTCACCTGATCCTCCACCACCTCAGTGTCTCCCATCACCCACGTTCAGCCACTCACCCCTCTCATCTCCAACCTCTCCAGAAAGTAACGGGAAAGCCGTCCTCTCTACACTGACTACCCATAATTCCGTCGTCAAAAATGAATACTCCTATATGCCTCCAACAGCAAGTGAAATGGCTTTTTGGAGATGAAGTGACCTTGCAAGTAGCCTAGCGAGGTCTGAACTCCAGCGGGCCACATCAATTTCAGTCAGTTTACTCTTTTATTAACCAAATAATTACTTAAAACTAAAGAGCAAAGTATTCATATGAGCTTTGTGACAATGTGATTTCATTTTCTTAAAGGTGAAGTGTGTCATTTCTGTGCCACTAAATGGAATTGCAAAAAGAATGATACTCTTCTGTCCTCCTCTGTTTGTCCCGCCTTCAAACTCATGCCGGCCCACTTACGCAAATGCAATTTTGTGCCACTAACAGCACAGAAATTACACGCTTCCCCTTTAAATTTGCATTAGTGTCCCTCCACACACACATCTCTGAATAAGACATCTATTCAGTCTCCTTGGTCCAAATTATATCCACACACCAGTCACAAATGACACATCCTCACGCATAATCCTCCACACACACACACCAATATACACTCATCCCCTCACGCCCGTTCAAATGTAGTTCCACCCCCTTCATGAATCACACGGAGGTGGAGACAGAAACGCATGCAGAACCCCTCCTGCCTATACACACACACACGCATACACATGTCTGGTTTACTATCCTTGTGGGGACTCTCCATAGGCGTAAATGGTTTTTATACTGTACAAACCGTATATTCTATCACCCTACACCTAAACCTACCCCTCACAGAAAACTTTATGCATTTTTACGTTCTCAAAAAAACTAATTCTGTATGATTTATTTATAAGCTTGTTTCCCCATGGGGACCTCAATTTAGGTCCCCACGGTGACACAAGTCCCCATGAGTCAGTGTGTATTCAGGTTTAAGTCCCCACCAGGGTAGAAAAACATGTACACACACACACCTAATTCCCTTCACACTCTGTCACTGTGTGATTCACACTCTTGTCTCATTCCTCTCCTCATCAAATCAGTAATTTCTCCCATGATTTCATGTTGCATGTATTTGTGCACATTGCTTTAGTTCACTTGATAATTTAATCTTTAATTTAGATTATGGAGAGATAAGATGTTGTGGAGTAGCCTATTGTGATACCTAAAAACAATTTGAACTGGAATGGCAATATTATTTTAATTTTCACTGAATTTCATAAGTATTTATATATGTACATAAGAGATGATATTTTAGTTAAACCGGTGTTACTTTAGTTGGCAGGGTTTTTATTGGCAGAACTGTGGTGGATGAATTCAGCTTGTGCTACAATTCTGTCCTCTGCTGGTAAAGACTGAGAAACACAGGGCTGGGGTTTGAATCCCTGCAAAGTGCAAACTAAAGACCATTCCTGAATCAGACGTGCTGGAACTGACTTTTAGCCTCAGTCAAACTTAGTTAGTGGATATTATGATATTTGAGTGATTTTAGGAGGCAGAGGTTGTCTCCTGTTTGTGGAGAAAAATAATTCTAACAAATGAATTGTAAAGAAATAATGCACTAGTAATACCTATATAATACCTAATAAAGTAGGACTTTTCGCCGCATTTTGTGGCAGGATACACACACATCAGTGGTCAACCATTTGATGGCAAATAAAAGGGCTTCAACACCACCATCGTCTGTATGCACGTACAAATAATTAACTGCACTTGAAGCTTTCATAAAATTAAAAATGAAACGCCCAAAACTGTACATGGCATCATCACGAAGACAAACTATATGTTTATACGTGAAATTCCGGAGGGGACGTCGGATGGCGTACTTAATCAGACTATTGTCTTAATCGTGTTAATATCGGAATACTGTTGTCCATGTAAATGTACTCATTGACTTGGGACAATGGAACCACCCTGATAGCACACGTACATCACGGAGACATCTATTTGACGTCTGCATTTACATCTGCTAGACGTATTTTTTAGAGTGTTTGCTCTTCTGCAGTATGTCTTTAGGACGTTTCCTATCAGATGTCAAATAGACATTAAGAAGATGTCTTTAAGATGTTTATGATTTATGTATGTGTATGTAAAACTGACAACCGAAAGATATCTATCAGATGTTTGTACACAGTAGATGCTTTCCAGATGAAGCGATCTTTAACAGATGTCTTGCAGACATACTTGTGCTATCTGGGCAGTAGTGCAAAAATGCTGGCTTATTTACTATTACTCATTTCTGCAGCACTCTATTAGCTTTTAATATCATCATATAATATTATCTGATATTACAAACACAAAATATTGCTTAGTGAAATATTTCAATTCCAAGTCCGCGTGGAACTTATGCACATCTGTACATGCCAATATATAAATAGTACCAAGGCGAAGACTAGACTCATGAATATTAATGCGTGAACGTGACTTGACAGCCTAGGAAAATTACCTAGAAATGTCAGTGCAAACTAATTAATATTCATGAGCTCAGTTTCCTCCGGTATTGGAATTCATTTAGTGCCATCACAACCCGCCAATTTTCGACTCTCAACTCGTTCCAGCACCCTCATTCTAATTTACAAGCAAATTACTCCAAATTTGAATCACAACAAATTATGAATGTTACTGGATTTATATACAACAATATATAGCAACTCATCCATATCTCCATTTGTTCGTATTCCTTCTCTTTACTGTTCTAACACACTTCTCCTCTTCATCTGAATATTTTTTTTTACTCTTTCCTCTCCCTAACCGCTTCTGCTGCACCCTAGAGAGGATGAGGACGATGACATCGCCCATCAGTTCTGTTGCCCCGCCTCTGAGTGCAGTAGCCCCTCCTCTAGGTAACCAGCAGACTTGTTGGCCCAACCCCTGACAACATCCCCCAGTTTTGCCCTGCCCACTCCAACAAGACTGTATGGGGTGAACTTGTCAATCACCTGGATGCTAAACTTGAACCAAGTGCATCTGAATCTGCAGTCTAAATGCAGCTGATCTTAATTTAACTGAAACCGATGAAACGATACAAAAATATCCTTTGCACTAGCATGTCATCTGCATCCTACCACCTCTCAGAAATGGACAAATATCCTGTATGTGACCTGAAACAAATGAAAGAGAATGAAAACCATTGCTGTACAGTAGTAATAAGGGGACATAATGGAGAAGATCTGAAGTGGAAGATCAACCCGAAGAGATGAACCAAGCGATGGAAAAAAAAAAACACAAAAAATGATGGTCCTCTTTTCTCCACGTCTGTCTTTCCCCTGGTTCTCTCATTGTCGCAATATCAGCTTCTTTTTGTTTTCTGCTTTTGTCTTTCCTCCTCTAGCCTCTGTATCTTGTCTGCCAAACGCCTGTGTAATTTTAGTACAGTCTGTGATGTTTGTTCCCACATTTAGTGTCAAAAGAAAGGTTGTGTTTTTTTCCCCTCCTCAGTATCATCATCCGTTTCCCCACCGAGAGAAAAAAGATGCTTGTCTGTCGGCTCAACTGTCAAAGTAACCCAACAAAATTAAGGATTTACAATACTTTTACGTATATGTATCAGGACCAGCATGACAGCAAGCCTCTGTAAAGCCATATTTGAATATGAAGCTTCACCGACCACCATTTATCAGTTCATTTTGATTTGCTTTCTTGACATTTCGTGTCTTTTTGTACTGTTGTTTACTGGCATTTGCTTATCACCTTACCAATCCAAAGCCGAACCAGTCTGCGTCATCCCACTTCTACAAACTCAAACTAAAGTTTGTGACTCTGTACATACATGTAAATGTCAATGTTTGACACGTAATGCAGTGCAGGACACTTTGGACCATGTTGAAGGAGAAAAAGGCCTGGTTGGCATGTTAGCCTAGCGGTGTAGGTTAGTAACAACAACAGGGTTTAAGCGGTGCTCCAAAGGCTACTCAAAAGTTTTCAATCTCTGGCCTTCTTCAATGAATGAATCCTCCAAAATGGCACTGAATTATCCAGGTATAGTAGTGAGATATTATTATCATTATTATTATTATTATAGTGAACTTCTTACTGTACCTCAGGTATATAAGATACAACGTAAACAAAACGTTTGGCACTATTGTAGATTACATCGCTCTGGTATGGTGGTTCCAGTAGCTAAATGTCCAGAGTTTGACATGCTGTCACAGTTCAAAAATGGTCTCACCTCATTGGTCAGTGTCCAAGATCGTTTTGGATGAGTTATTCTAATACTGTAGTGTTTTGTTTGTAATATGTAATTGAACTGACAATATCCCGAACAGTCATACGCACAACGTACATAATGAATTGCTTCGGAAAAACTGACTCTTACTTTAGCATTTATCATTTTAATAAGATTAGTATTCCTTGCCTGATCAGTTAGAATATCAGCTGAAAGGGAATGTTGAGGTCAGATGAAAAATGAATGTAAAAAAGGTGATAGGAATCATTGCATGAACCAAATATCTTTCATGGGAAGAATTGCAACAGGACTGAGAAATACAAGAAAACACATTAGCCAAATGTGTGACCATGAAATGCCCCCATATTTGTGACAGGATGATGACAATGACATTGTTGCCACTTGCTCAGAGACTCAATTGCATAAACTGAAAATAAGAAAATCCAGTCAGTGATTTTCTCGAGCTCTAATGCATGTTCCAAAAAGTCATTGCTCTTTTTAAACTCTTTCATAGTTGTGAATGATATTGTTTTTTTTTATTATCATTATTGTGGAGGCTTTATTGTTTTCAGTTTATGTTGTATCAGCTTTTTGGATGTCTTTTTCTGAGCCGTTAAATACAGAAAGAATGGAGTTTGAGGCGAAGGCTCATAATTCACTAGTTAATCTAGTGATTTAGAGGCTCTCCTCCAGTCATTGTTAACAGCAATGTGCTGTCACTCACAGAGAGGGTGAACATTTTGTGGTGGAACATTTTGATCCAGGGACGTACTACAGCTGACTTTAATCAAAATAAAACTTTTGACATATGAAGTTGTAAAATATGCAAATAAAGCATCATCTTTTTTAATATGCAAAATCAAGGAGTACTAATGTACCAAACCTTGACTCCCTGGTGCAAATTTGCAGATTTAAGTAGAAGAGATAAAATGTAGAGTTCAGTCTATTTTTTTTAAATCATCAATTAATTTATTAGTACAGTTTTTGTCACTTATTTAACACAATATTTAATAAATATTTAAAAAAAAAGACTTCATGCATCTAAATAAATATGCTGCTAATAGACAAATGCCTCATAAAATACTTTCTGAAAATCTTCATAAATATTATGGCAGCAAAATCAAAAATTCTGAAAATCGAAAAAATGACATATTGCATCCAACTGAATGCATTATGTATGCCTGTAGTACCTCCCCTTAACCCATCATGCTGTGATTCACATACAGCAGCTGGAAACGACACAACTTTACTGCTAACACGGAGATGAATGGTGGAAACTTTTGCCTGATGCGTTCAGTCAGCTTGTTCCTGTATTTAGCGCTCACAGCGGGAATAAATGCGATGAGTCACACATGAAAGAGCCCTTCTTTACTATTTTTATTCTCTCTCATGTAGAGTTCAGTCTATTTTTTTTTAATCATCAATTAATTTATTAGTACAGTTTTTGTCACTTATTTAACACAATATTTAATAAATATTTTTAAAAAAAGACTTCATGCATCTAAATAAATATGCTGCTAATAGACAAATGCCTCATAAAATACTTTCTGAAAATCTTCATAAATATTATGGCAGCAAAATCAAAAATTCTGAAAATCGAAAAAATGACATATTGCATCCAACTGAATGCATTATGTATGCCTGTAGTACCTCCCCTTAACCCATCATGCTGTGATTCACATACAGCAGCTGGAAACGACACAACTTTACTGCTAACACGGAGATGAATGGTGGAAACTTTTGCCTGATGCGTTCAGTCAGCTTGTTCCTGTATTTAGCGCTCACAGCGGGAATAAATGCGATGAGTCACACATGAAAGAGCCCTTCTTTACTATTTTTATTCTCTCTCTCTCTTTCCGTCTCTCTCTCTCTTTTACATGCTGTAAATACTAAAACATAATTTCTACTCCTTTCCAAAGGAGGTGGAACATTCATTGATATCTGTATATTTCATGAATGATAATGGATATGATATAAAACTGACATATTAAAGAATATTACTGAATATTATAAGAATGTTACTGATGATGGTGATGTGGTGGTGATGATACTTCTGATGACGATGATGATGATGAAAACAACTGAATAAATGCTGTTATGATCCAGATTAAATGTGGTTATGTAGTTTTTTTTTTACTTTTCCAGTATAAATTGTTTATATAATAAAAAAAGAGAAACAATTGCATTTTCTAGTGTTTTATCTTATGCAATTGTTTTAAGAATCTCCTGAATTATCTTAAAATGTTCTTGTTACATCATTTCTTTATTTTAAGATTACAGTAATAATAATAATTGCTTTGTCTTGCTGAAGATATACCCACCCTATGTATCCCATCCAAGATGTATACGAGTTTGTTTCTTCGTCGAAATGTAGCATTACTTCACATACATCACTTGCTCACCAATGGATCCTCTGCAGTGAATGGGTGCCGTCAGAATAAGAGTCCAAACAGCTGATAAAAGCATCACAATAATCTACAAGTAATCCACACAACTCCAGTCCATCAATTAATGTCTAGTGAAGGGATAAAATACTTAGCTAAAATGTGCGTCCTCTATCAATATTGGTTTATCCAGTGAAAAAGGTTTCTTGTCTGAATCAAGAAAAAAAAAATACACAGATAACGCAGTTAATGATGGGTTTGTTTCTCACAAGCATGCAGCTTTCGCTTCACAATACTTGAATTGATGGACTAGAGTTATATGGATTACTTGTGGATTATTGTGATGTTTTTATCAGCTGTTTGAATGGTCATTCTGACGGCACCCATTCACTGCAGCGGATCCATTGGTGAGCAAATGATGTAATGCTAAATTTCTCCAAATCTGGTCTGAAGAAGAAACAAACTCATATACATCTTGGATGGTCTGAGGGAGAGTAAATTTTAAGCAAATTTTCATTTTGGGGGGTAGGTGACTGTTCCTTTAATATTTTATAATAATACGAAATACTTAAATACTGTTGTTAAGAGTTTTTTATATCCTCCCTCCCAATGGCATCTTCTGGCATTTAAAGTGCATAAGTAATAGCTGCAACAGACTGCCTGCAGGCCGTGCTCCAATAACAGACGCCTTCAGATTGCAACACTTGTATATACCTCTGTTGTGGCACCTTCCACATGTTTTCAAACATCGAGCTGATTCCCGGGTTGAACTGGCATTTTTAAATTACACATAACAAAAGTGCAACATCATTTAGTAAAAAGCTTAGATACAGTTGGGATCCCAGACAAATTATGAATGTGCTCCCTTTTTTGGGGAAAACAGGTGCAAAATTAGTGTTTCGTGTTTGAACTAACTGTAATCTGTTTTCAAGAGTTTGACTGATTGATTGTACTGTGTGGATGTGCTTCAGTTTGTAAGTGTCACCTCAGCTGGGTGAAAGGATGGGTCGGGATAATTTGATTAAAGTCTTAGTGGGAGAGATGAAGGAAGTGTCAGAGCTGGAGGGGGGAAGGGTGAGAACTGGAAAATGCCACCTCGGGGCAATAGAAAATGAAAGGAATGGGGAAAATCAATGAACGAAACCCTGAACAGCACCATGGATGTAACCCAACATGACCAGAACATTTCCTCAACAGAGGTTAAAAGGGTTTCATCAAAGAATCTTATTTCAGAAAGCATCAGTTATTTATTAGTTCTAACATTCATATTTGAATATATTAGTATGCAAAATAATAATAATAAAAAACTGCACCCTGGGCAAATGTGTTTAACAAGCCTCTTGAGCACATGGTGCAGTAAAATTCTCTAGAATATTATTTCTTGAACGTATTAATCCTGAGTGTATTTATCTATCATTTACTGATATTTATCAATCAGTACCTCAGCTAGGAACCGTTAACAACGTTCTCTCCCTCTGGATTTGCTTTTGCACAGTCATCAAATCTAAATCCTGTGAGGTAACTTACATCCAAGCCAATGCTGGAAAGGGCTGGAATCTCTACTAGCATAGACACAAATGATATCTGCGTGTTTACTGCTGTCACACTTGCCGCTGGGATCTGATCTCTCATATCACCAGCACACAGAGCCGGCCCGTGACAGGCAGGACAAGCAGAAGCAGATTTAAATGGATGCGCTGCAGTCTCGACGGTTGGGTGTCAAGCTCACAGCAGAAGGACTTGGTAGTCTGGGTTTTGTGGTGTGGAATATCAAGGAGCCGTATTGGTAGTCAAGTATTGGAGGTGCTGCGTGAATTCTCTGGAGAAGAGGAAAAAGAAAGCAAGTGATGTTTTTTCTGTAGTGCATCTGTCCAGACTTTTGGCCCCTGTTCTGTATGCGGTTAGTAGGTCCCTCGCTCTGCAGGTATGTGCTCAGAAAAACCGTGCCTAACTTCACCAGCGAAGTTTTCAAAGTCCAAAAACCTTCTATTTAGTAAATCTATCATTGTCGTTTCTAAACATTTTTCCAAAAACTCCAGTTCCGACCTTCATGCAAGCCAACATTCAAAGCTTTCACATTTAGATTTTCTATTTAAAAAAATTGGTTATATGAATTTCTTTGAATTTCAGTTTATTTGAATTCTACTTCTTTACATTCAATTTCAAATGGCAATTCTGCATCCTGTTTTAGTTCTAATGAACTTAAGCAGAATTTAAAAGGTTCTCATTTAAATTCTGAATGGTGCAAAACCCTGCTGTGGTGGTTATGACCTGTATACAAACTAGAGAGAGGAGGGTCCAGTTCTCTAAGCTCTAAATGAGTAACATTGAACAAATGAACCCACGCCACCCTGCTGCTCTTAAGGCAGTTTCATTCCCTGTCTGCCTCTGGAGCTGCTGCATCAGGACCCGGAGCTAGCTTTACTCTTGTCTCATTTGTTGGTGCCATCTGCCTGTTTGTTTATTAATTGTATGTGGAATGATCATGAATAGCTCCCATTCTCTCAATAAATGACTGCATCTCCTAAGGATTATCATTCAAGTGCCCTTTATAGCCACAGGGAAACAGATGAGCTCTGGTAGACATTGTTTCATCTAAAAGCAGCACTAACCTGTACAAGCAAAACGGCCCAAATGGTCACAGATCAGTGTTTAAAGGTAGGGCCCTGGAAGTGTTGTTTTTAAGGGATTCTTTTTCAAATCAGCATTATATGGTTAAGCGATCAAGCATATATTTGGATTTTTTCTTTGTTCTATGGAATTGTATTGCCAGATTATTTTTATTTTTTTGGATTCATATTATTATTAATTGTAAAGTGTCCCTGTTAGTATTATTTATATACTATTGTAGCATTTATTAATATTTTGAATTAGCTTTTTCAGTTTTAATTTTAATTTGTTTTAATAATTTTGTTATGTGCAATGTGTGAAAAATGATATTTAATAGCTTTAGTTTTTATTAACAGTAACAACCCTGCCATGAGCTTTGGAAAGATGCTATATAAATAAAATCAAATAAATACATTTATATAATAAGTAATATAATATAATATAAAAATATACAAATTTTATTGTTGGATAATCTTTCCCTCTCCAAATCTCATTTACTCGGTTGTGTATATTTTAGATGTAAATATGCAGCATTAAAACACTTTGCACCAGTTTTGACATCAGAGATGGCATCTTGCGCATCATGTGACCACAATAATGACTTCAGTGACGTCACAATAATGACTTCAGAATTTCAGCCCGTTTCTCACACAAAACTTTAGTCTTCAGGCTTCTGAAGACCGAACAAGCCATAATGACATTTATGGTGTTTTAGTAACTGATGTATTTATTTATTTTTGTCATTTTGATACCCAACAATGTACATATTCATTTGCTTTCAGTGAAAAAGAGCACACAAGACAGTACCGAATTTTTATTTTTTGTGTTCCATGGAAGCAATAACACCATAAGGGTTCAGAATAGAGAATTGTAATTTTTGGCTTAATTATTCTTTGAATGCTGCTTTGTTTATATATATATGTGTGTATGTGATATGTTGACAGCAAGTAGAAGTAATTATTTAGTGTAAGAGCTCTTCATAGCATCACTTCGCTTCTCAGCCCCTGAGAATCATTCATTCTCAGCTTGGTTTCCATCGGGTTCATCTCATCACTACCGAATCGTCATCACAGTAAATCTCACACACATGCTGTTCATATCTGAGCTAAAGGTGTTGCAATCTGCTGCATTTGTCAGGCAGACAGCAAACACACAAGCTACCAAAACTGAAAATGACAGCAAGAGCCAAACCGAGTTCCTAGAAACTGACTCCAAAAGTCTTTTAATACATCAAATCGCACCTTTAATATGACAAATAAATATTTTAATGAAGCGCTATACCTGATCCCTGCATTTCTCCATTAACCCGCACTGCAAAAAGCCCATTCACACATGTTTGTGTGTGAGTGTGTGTGCATGTGCACTCATGAGTGAAGTACACACGTGGAAGAGACCTGTCAAAAATGCAGCCTTTCTGCTCCTCAGAGAGAGAGAGAGAGAGCGAGAGGGAGTGAGAGAAAGAAGGAGGAGTGGTGGGTGTGAGAGAGACAGGGTAGACTAGAAAAGGGGTTATTTTTTCCTCCACTTCCTTCAGCCTGAATGGGACCTCTCTGTGGCTGCGTGGCGGTAAGCTTCGTTCGTTTGTTCACTCCTCCATCCTTTCACTCTTTGACTCTCTGCATCATAGCACATTTGTCTGTGGCATTAGCACTGACACTTAACTAAGCGGCCGCGTTTCACAGTCTTGTGATAACAGATGTGCCATCCGCTCACCCTGAACGGGAAATATGTTGACTGTGGGCCTTTTTACCCATGCCATTTTCAAATTCACATTCAGCTAATCTGGTTTATGCTCTTCATTGCATTTGATGCATCACCTTAACTATTACTTCCTATCGTCATTTAGTAAATAGTGCCGTTTCTTGCTGTGTAGGACAAGCAGACAGCTGACTCTCTAGAATAGTACGTAGCCTAGTGGTGATTAATGTTAGATGTGAAGACCCAGAGTAGTACAACGTATTGCTCATTTATTCATTTTCATCATAATTGTTGTATCGTGTGAGGCTGGAAAGCATTTGTTCTGACTTCTTTTATGTAAATGTTGCTTTAAAAATAAACTCAAGGAGCCAATGGGGACGGAGTGAAGTGTCTTATGCCTGAGTGAGACAGAACTCAATAATTTACCAGTTTGGCCTGCCTTTAGGCAACTGGTTATGTGGCCTGTTAGTGGTTAAGTCTTTGTTTCAGAAAATAAATTGATTTCATTTTTTTTACATTTTGCCTAAAACTGATGTCTTTGTCTTTTGGGGAGAACAAAAGGCAGGAGGAAGTGAACATCTGTGTGTGAGAGAGGATGTGCAGCTTCAGCACTGCTGTAACTAGGGATGTTGGTTTATCAGTATTCATTTTGTGTGATTCATTATTCAGTTAAAATAAATAAATAAATAAAAACTGATTGAAAATTAGCACGATTAATGATGCCCCTGGATCTAATTTAAAATTGAAATTTTGTAAGTAATTTTCCTGCCATCGGAGCATGACAATATGAAAATAAATGAAGCAATGTATTATAATTCTAAGGGGCGTTCAACAACAAAAGCATGAGACACAGCACTCAGGAATAGTAAAAATACGATGCACAGTTTGTCTATACTGTATAGTTATCAGCCAGTATTAGAGAGATTTTCATTTATTGATGTCAGTCAATATTGGATTCTCAATTAAAGATTAACTTTAAAAACTGATAATGTAATAACACTGGTAAATGTAATCTTTAGCAGATCTCATAATTTTCCAACTGTACATTTTAATGTTGTGATGCCTAAATTTACTTGTAGTAGTAGTTTTATATTATTTAAATGTTTTTAAAATTGACTTTATATAATGTGATATGATTTTAGTGCATTTTTACGAAATGTATTCAGCATTATTTTATATCATTTTAATATTTTTAATTTACTATAATTTCTGTGCATTATTTTAGTCTATTATTTTTATTAAGGTTATATTTATTTAGGTATCATTATTAGATATTATTATTGTTATATTTTTAATATATTGGTATCTGCCAGAATTGTTATATTGTCGGGGGGAAAATGTAGCACAGAATGTGCTTTTAATGAAATGTGCACCAACAAAAATGGAAATAATGAAGAGATGAAAAGCAGAATTGAAACACCCTGTTTTGGAATGGACAAAAAACTAAAAAGTTCAAAGTATCCAGACACAGCTGCTATAAGAACTTCCTCTTGTTGCTGACTAATGATACACATTTGCTTACCTCACCCCAACTTTTCCTTATTGGTCTAATGTTTTGAAACTGGCATAGATAAGTTGTGCTGCATGTCAAAAACTGAAATAAACATCTAGTTTTTCTCAGCAAATATTGATAAATGTGATTAATTGTGATATATTAGATACATTTATAGGTATATCATGTAATTAATCTGATTTTATATGTAATTGATTGTTATGATTGTTGTGTCTACAGTATGTTTGTCTCATAGAGCTCAGAGATTAGAAGTGGTCGGTAATAGTTTAATAGCAGTGGGATTCGTACCAGCTGTTGTCGGAGACAAGAGGAGCATGGAGGAGGGAGATGGATGGAAAGAATGATGAATTGACACATCTAGAAATGAAGTGACAGGCTCAAAGATCCAGAGGGAGAAAAAATCTGTCAAAACCATTTTAGGAGAGGAGGGGGAAGGGTGTGAGAGAGAGAGAGAAAGAAGAAGAGTGAGAGGTCATGTTTTAAATTAATAATATAAAGAAAAGCAGCTGGCTGCACACACACATTTTCGAGAGTGCGTGAGAAAAAGAGAAAGTTGAGTAGATTTATAAGCTGAAGAGGGCAGGTTGTTTAAGGTTAAAGATTAATTCAGCCAGAATCGTCAGATTTACGGGGTGTGTGTGTGCTCCCATGGGTCTCATCTAGTGACAGAAAATTAGCTGTGTCTGGTAGGAGCGCTTCTGGTATCCTCAGTCGGCAAGTACAAGGCTGATGGGTAATTTAGAGCTGTGTTCTGCTGATGCGTCCCTCTTAATGCCTCCTGACTCTCTTAGGAAAAGCAAACCCTTACAAAAAGTTCTGTTACCGTACGCTGCTACAGTGATTGTGTCAAATGGTAATTTCATGGTGTTTCATATATATTGTGGTAAATGATTATCATATAGGCTATGTATGTTTTGTATGTTTATGGTGCGCCACAGTGCTAGAAAAGAGAGAATTACAGTTGTTTTCATGTGCAATAATTTTATTTAAATTTTAAGTTAAGAAATTTATTTTGTGATCATTACACAAATGTATTTGACAGCAGAATGCTAGTTGACCAACAATAATCATTTTGTGTATATTTCAAGTATTATGAGATGTTTTATCTCCTGTATGTTTTTTTTGTGTGAAAATGAGCTCAGTTTAGCGCTTTTTAAAGGGGTCATATGATGCGATTTAAATTTTTCCTTTCTCTTTGGAGTGTTACAAGTTCTTGGTGCATAAAGAAGATCTGTAAAGTTGCAAAGACTAAAGTCTCAAACCCAAAGAGATATTCTTTATAAAAGTTAAGAGTCAGCCACGCCTACCTAAAACGACTCGTTGCAGCATCATATGACCCCTTTAAGCAATCTGAAAACTGGATATTCTTTTATAATCTAAGTGTCTCTACTGAGAAGTGAGTCAACAATCCCAAGCTGAGTGACGGCTGTCCAGGTTTCTCGAGGCACTCGTCTTCATTTACTCTAATGATGAGCGATGACTGTTTGCGGTCATTCTGCTGCAGCGTGCGACTTCAAACTGTGAGGGATTTAAGAAATTGTTAATTTGCTAATATGTTTCAGCGGGGATGACAGCGTCGGATTAATCTTGTTTGGTAGACAGCAAGTGTCAGCTTGTGGTGATCATGAAAGGGAGCTAAACGCAGATTAGTGCAAGCGCACATCAAAGGGCGAGGGTGACTCCTTTCTGCACGCGGCTGGAGATTAGGGCGTCTCTGTTGGGCAGTGCCTTCACTGCTGGTTTATATCATATTACTGTATTAAATGCTGATTATTTGTGTGTTTGCATGATAATATTTAAGTGTGAGTGTTGTCTGTGGATATAAAAGTGTGAATGTATGTACTATGTATTTTGGGTCCAAGTCAAGGTCACATATAACCTATAACCAAAGAGGAAGCAGGAGCAATTGCATAATTGGTTAAAACAATAATCCAAGAGAAATGGAGGGAATGGAAATGTTCAGCTGTAAAAGGGGACGCAGTCTCTCTGATGGTTGTATGTTCATATAAGGATGTTTCCCCCTCAGGTGTTTTGAGTTCATGGTGTCCTGCTCGTTTACTCTGTAGAAAAAAAGCACTGGTGACAGTAAATACAGTGACAGAGGAAATCATTAAATTATAGATGACAGTGTTTATTAACCGAGAGGTCAAGGTTTGGCTGGTTAGCAGCATTGCCTGGTTAGTCTCTGCTGGCAGATGCTATAACTACAACGTCTGGCTGCGAAGAACATGTTTTCCATTGATGGGCATTCAAAAGTATAAATATTTAAGTAAATGCTGTTCTTTTTGACTTTCTGTTCATCAAAGAATCCTGAAAAATAAAATGTTTTCCACAAAGATATTCAGCAGCACAACTGTTTTCAACACCGATAATAAGAAATTTTGTGCACCAAGGATGATGTGACACTGAAGACTAGAGTAATAACTGCTGAAAATTTTATACTGATTAAAAAATTAAACTGATAATCTAATGCTCATGTTCAATGTTTCCTGCATAATTAATTAGCACAGCTGCTGTTTTATATTTTGTGATAAGGACAGTTATGGAATGTATAATGCAGAAGACACATCCATTTATGTGACTTCTACAGAAAATGCTTATTCTGTATAAATTACTGATATACATCACAGAGATCCACAGTAACAGTGAGGCCTATAGACAAATGCACTGAAGACTAATCCTGTCCAAATAGGGCTATAGACGACTTTCTGGTAGATTACATTTTGGGAAGAGACCACAGTACTAGTGTTCATGTGATCACAGTCACGTTACCCTGCAGACAGACACCAGCTGAATCACGTTGCGGTACAATGGCGTGCAGACATGACTGTTTGCTCTGTGTTTATTTATTCTGTGTGTAAATAAACATTTTGATTAGACATGATCCGTAAGCTTTAAGCTTCAATTTCTCTGTGTCCTTATTTGGAATCCTGACTTGCTTTGAGGTTAATTTTACACCCTAATAAAATGTAGGGAGTAATTGTTGCATAATTAATAATGGGATAATATGATTAAAAGTATCACACCAGTATCACACAGTAAGAGCCAGTATCACACTTTCTAGCATCAGAAACTGGTTAAAACTAGACTATAAATTGCAACGCAATGGAAAACGTTTGCAAAAAGTTTGTATTTTGCACTCTGAGGTTTTTTTTTTAATAACAAGTACTATAAGTGGATTACTTCGATTCATTAAAGTAAGCCTTCAACAATGATTTATATTTTGAGCAACATGCAATTTTGTCCATCTTTAATTTCTACATTTAAACTATAGCCTGTAGATTATTTCAAAAGTTTTTCATAATTATATTAATTACCATTAATACATTTAAACAATTTTAAATTTCAATGTTTTATTTTTTTTTATATAATCAAATTTAATACTGTGTTGGGTTACCACTCAGTGGCCGTCAATTTCCAAGCAAATCTAGTTGACAACCACTGATATAAATAATTTCACGTTAAAACACACTAATTCACACAGATGTTTTAAAGGGAATAAATGAACTGAATTAGTAGTGCACCACTATAAATGAGGTCAAGCGCTCAGTAAAGATGGCTGTATTCAGCACAATGGACAGCTCCCTCCACCGTCTTCAACTTCTATAGGACAGCTTCCTGTTGTGCATGTATGTAAACGTGTTTCCATCTCCTGTGTCCTCATAATGTTAGAATCGTCGAGTCATTCTTCAAGTGAGCTGTTTTTAAAAACAACGTTCAACCGGTCAAGTGTTTGAGAATTTTTGAAAACTACTGAAATCAGCCAGTATTAAACTGATCAAAGGTGACATTCAAAAGACATTTATAATGTTACAAAGTATTTCTATTTCATAAAAATGCTGTTCTTTTCAACTTTCTAATCATAAAAAGATATTGACAAAGTTATCATGGTTTTTACAAAAATATTAAGCAGCACAGCTGTTTTCAACATGAGCACCAAATTAGCATATTAGAATGATTTCTGAAGGATCTTGTGACACTTCTGAAGACTGGAGAAATGGATGCTGAAAATTCAGCTTGTCCATTGCAGGAATAAATGACATTTTAAAATATATTAAAATTGAAAAGAGTAGTAATGTATACGGTTAGCCTTAACTGAAATAATAAGGCTTAGCTTCAAATTGTTTGGATTCTTAAGGGGATAGTTCACCCAAAAATGAAAATTCTGTCATTAATTACTCACCCTCATGTCGTTCTAAACCATGGTCATGGTACTGTCGTGAATGCGCGTCGATGTCTGACACGGAAGAGAAGAAATTGTTGAATAAAGTAATTATTTTTTATTTCTTTGCGCAAGTATAGAAGTAAAAAAGTATTCTCATAGCTTCATAAAATTACGGTTGAACCACTGATGTCACATGGACTATTTTAATGATGTCCTTACTACCTTTCTGGGCCTTGAACTTGAACGTGGTAGTTGAGTTCCCAGGTGAAAAAGAAATATATTTAAATTGTGCTTTTTCAGACATACTTACTATATTTAAATTATACTATACTAAGTGCATATTAAATTTATTATTTGTCTATGCAAGGTCAGAATGCTCTCGGATTTCATCAAAAATATCTTAATTTGTGTTACAAAGATGAACGAAGGTCTTACGGGTGTGGAACGACATGAGAGTGAGTAATTAATGACAGAATTTTCATTTTTGGGTGAACTATTACTTTAAACTGCAGTAAATTTCACTGCATTTCATTACCTATTCGAATAAGAATAAAAATGAAATAAAAAAAATCCCATTTGGCGTTACCAGATTTGGTATTCTTTTTTACTTCTATCACTAAAACAAGATTAACTCTAGTGTTTGTGTGTATATTTATATTGTGTATGTGGTTATATGATGCTACATAACCCCTCAGAGGTACATGAGCCCTCCCATCTTGCGCCAAATCCTGTAAGACAGTGTGAAACCTTGGTCGCCAAGGCAACGCCACTCTTGACTCTGGCTCGCTGCAACCCCTCCCACATCCGTTTCTCAGCAACCGTCACCAAGCAACTCTCTCCTCTCATCCCCGCCCCCTCTCCCCTTCTCTGAATCCGCCTCTTCCAGAGAGAGTGACATCATGGAGAAGGGGGATAAAGGGTGGAAGCAGTGTGGAGAGAGATAATGATTTTAAAAAAGAGAGAGGGGGCAGTATGATTACAAAGAAATGAGAATGAGATGGAGAGAGACAAATGATGAGCAAGAGAAACAGGATTACAGTAATGGACAAATAGAGAATAAAGCAAAAATGATAAATGGTGGGAAATAGTGATTCAGGAACAAAAAGGGTTGAAAGAAAGTGACATGCTTTATTATTTATGGATCACCATTCACTTCAAAATCATAAGGAAATGTAAAAAAAAAAATGATAAAGCAAATTTTATAATTTGCAAAGAAAAGGCCGTAACCATTTTATAAAATAATAATAATAATAATAATTCATTACATGTATATAGCGCTTTTCTTGGCACTCAAAGCACTTTACATCGTCAGGGGGTATCTCCTCATCCACAACCAAAATTATTTTAATGACCATTATTTTAGGGTTGTTGTTGTTGTTTTTCTCACCAAGGCTGCATTTATTTGATCAAAAATACAGTAAAAACAGTAATATTGTGAAATATTATTACAATTTAAAATAAGTGTTTTCTGTTTGAATATAATAATATGCTGATTTGGTGCTCAGGAAACATTTCTCATTATTATTAATGTTGAAAACAGTTGTGATGCTTAATATTTTTCTGGAAACCTTCATACATTTTTTCAGGATTCTTGGATGAATAGAAAGTTCAAAATTACAGCATTTATTTAAAATAGAAATATTTAGTAACATTATAAATGTCTTTTCTGTCAAGTATATATATAACAGTAATGACAATAAGATTTTTTTTGTTGTTGTTTTCCTGTAATACTGAGGGTGTGCTTTATTGTCAACAAGATGCACAGTGTGATGCCACGATTTCTTTTTTTTTTCGGTTGCTCTTTTTCAATTTATTATTGCTTGACTTAGGGTCTTCACATTACATTGAGTTCTCATGTTAAGATTTATACAGTATTATAAATCAAACTGAAAATATGATATGAATGTGTTTTCATTAGTGTTCATTATGCAGAAGTGATGTCTCCATTCCTCTCAGCTGTTTGCATTCGCGGCATTCTGAAGCAGAGTCTTTCTGATCGCTCAAATGACCTAGTTAGACTTTATTGATATTGCAGTCAGCAGCACGTTGTATCGTTGTTGTTTGGGAATCATGAAAGGGGAAATGCGAGGAGACCGACATTGACTCCGCCCACCACGGGAGGCTGATAGAGTACAGTCATGAAGCATCATGTCAGTCCAATCACGTGGTGCCCTGGTGACATTAAAATAGACTGAGTGGTGCATTAGTAGTAGCTCATTGCACATCGAGATGATGCATGTCTACGTTATTTCAACAAGATTTGTATCATGCGGTAGACAACAGTCATCAATGTGTGCCACAGGAACAATATGTGCCACATTTCATACTGTATACCTAGGAGGAGAGCATTTGTGGTGAAATGTTTTCTCAGTGTGAAAGCATGAAACTTACCTGTGCATGAGCTCTGTTGGTTTTTGTCAAATGAAGCGTGACTATATTATTTTGTTTGCCATCACAGGAGGTTGGGAGAAAGAATGTAAATGTGCAATCATCCAGAATGTTCAATGAACCACAAATAAGTGATTCTAAACCTTGTTTAATGGGACTTCCTAAAAATCCATCAAGTGATCTGTCAGTTATGCTTTCAGGTGCTCTATCAATCATCTGAGGCTTCCAGTGAAATCACAAAATAAAATGCAACCCCATTTCTCATATCCACTGGCAATTTTTGGCTGTTTATTTGAAAATATAAACAGTAGAACATAGAACTTGTTTACATGGGCATAATTGTGCAATTAAGGTGCATAATCTGGATAATTCTGTATTTTATTCTGAAAATGAATTGCTATTGAAGTATTTCAATATATTTCTGCATGTTATCAATGCTCTTGCCATTTATTATGATGCATTTTTGCGATTTTGGACAGTAATTTAGCTAACTTGTTAATTCTCATTCACGTCCTTAAAAATAACACACAAGAGTGTGATGAATGGCAAAATATAGGTCATGAGACTTTTACAAATCTAGACCATAATTATAGTTTCTTTTTTAATGTTAATGAAAACATTGAGAATTCCCCTAGAATTAATTTGGGCTGGACATGCCCAGATTAAAATTAATGTCCAGTTTTGTGGACATGAATCAAAAAAGATGATGCTGTATTCTGATTAAAACAGGCATAAGCCAGTTGCATTTTAAATGGTTTTGTATGAACTGTGAATTTGAACTAATTATGTTTTACTGTCACACGTTCTAACATTTTTTAACCAATGAATTTCTATAACTTTTTCAGTTGTTCATGATTTACTGCATACGTATTTATTAAATAATTTTATAAAGATTGCCAGGAGGATTTTAATTTGTATGCCAGGTACCAATCATTAGATTGATGATATTTTACCAGTAAGTATTTGTGCAGTATCCAAAAAGAAATACAGGATTCTCCATGCAGAGCATAATCAGAGAACTGTACATAAACTTTTCCCAGCTTGGAAATGACATGTTTAATATTCCCTGGCCTTCCCCTAGAATTAATTTGGGCTGGACATGCCCAGATTAAAATTAATGTCCAGTTTTGTGGACATGAATCAAAAAAGATGATGCTGTATTCTGATTAAAACAGGCGTAAGCCAGTTGCATTTTAAATGGTTTTGTATGAACTGTGAATTTGAACTAATTATGTTTTTACTGTCACACGTTCTAACATTTTTTAACCAATGAATTTCTATAACTTTTTCAGTTGTTCATGATTTACTGCATACGTATTTATTAAATAATTTTATAAAGATTGCCAGGAGGATTTTAATTTGTATGCCAGGTACCAATCATTAGATTGATGATATTTTACCAGTAAGTATTTGTGCAGTATCCAAAAAGAAATACAGGATTCTCCATGCAGAGCATAATCAGAGAACTGTACATAAACTTTTCCCAGCTTGGAAATGACATGTTTAATATTCCCTGGCCTGATACTTCCAGGTTTATCATGACCGCAAGAACCCTGAAAAAAAAAGAGAAAGTGACACAGGAGAGATGAAGTGAACAGAACACTGAGCAGCTTGTGCTGAAGAATGAGACAGATGACAAACATGGGGAGGAGGCATCAAAATGGTGGCTAACATGGAATATGATGAATTATATAAAGCTGTCCTGAGGCCAGGGAGAGAGATGGAGACACAGAGAGAGAGAGAGAGAAATATCACAAATCTCTCCTGTGTTTTGATGTCCATGTGAAAGATGGAGGCAGAGTGGGCCATTGTCAAGATGAGAAGGCTCAGGATACAGAGAAGAGACTGTTGTCACAACAGAGTGGGTTGAAAAGTCTCTCTCAGCGTGCTTCATTATAAGTCCACTGACAACAAGAAAAACATTAATTAAACTTGGATGTGCAAAATGAGGAGAGAAACAGGGAGTTATCTCTTGTTTATCCACTCTATTAAAAAAGGTTCTTTATTGGCATCTGGTTCCAGTGGCGTGCACAGACCTCCAGAGGGGCATGGGGAAGTGGCTTTACAAGGTCTGGGGCAACCTTTCCAATGCACAATTTATAGTGATAAATGGTTCTTTGGATTATGAAAAGGTTCTTCACAATGGTCCTTTTAATTGTATAACTGTTCACTGAAAGGTTCTTTTGGGACCCTGAATGGTTCTGCAAAAACGACCTTTTGGAACCTTTATTTTTAGTAATGCACTTTGTGAAGTGGCTCGAACTGAGTGATAGAATTGACCACCAGATTGACACCATATGGTTCCCCTGGACCGCGCGAGGAATCGAGATGTGACTCACACAGATTATGTCACATGACACGCTGATTGATCTTAATGGCACCGAACAGAGCCTGTCAGATGAGTCGAAGCAATGATGCCTGAAGTGCGGATCATGTGCTGCGAACAGGAAGCGGTTTGCCAGGCTCTGCTGGCAGACACGTTTTTGCACCCTTACTGCTGTGTCACGCTGGCTGCACGAGCCTGAAAAGATTCAAAGGATTGGGGGAGAGAGAGAGAGTGAGAGAGAGAGATGGAACGAGAGGGGAGGAGGAGAGTGGCCAAGGATGAGAGAAGGAGCTTTTCATCATCTCCTCGCTAATGACAGCACATGAAATCGCAAATCATGCCTTTTAAAGCGAATCTACTCCGCGCGCCCGCCGCGAGGGACGTTGTCAGCGCTCGAGCCAAATTAGCGATCAAATGAAATAGCGCTTGCGCATCAGGACGTGTTTCTCGCAACAATGTGGTGCATCAACTGTGCGTCGGATAAGACTCCAGCGATTCTTCATAACAAGCTTGTGTATTGGTAAGACGCAATGTTGCGACTCCTTTCTTTGTTTCTCTGGTTAGAAAATGTGGTTTGTTTTCCCGTGCTAACTGGATTTGAATGAATTTGTTAGGTTCGTTTGTTTAAATGACCCTGTTTGAGGCATCACCTGAAAAACAACGTACAGTAAAAAAAAAAAAAAAACGCGCCAAATGCATGCTCGCGATTCCTCTGTGCATTGTAAATGGAAGCGCATCTTTTAGCCGCAGAGAAAACGCTTGAGGCCAACGAGTCAAGAGGAAAACACTGCTAAAAACAGCCAGCGATGCCTTTAAATGATGGGTTATTACGCGAATACCTGTAATGTACAGCGTTTCTGAGCTTGTGTAGTGGTCTCGGTTTTTGAATGCATGTTCTTGGCAATGACTTGTAGGTCACAAGTTCTCTCAACACAGTAATGCTCTCATTGAAAACAAGTGTAGTACTGACTCATGTTTGAATCATTTTTTTTTCTGAGTGCTCAGCTGTACATATGGACATGACTGTTGTATATTCAAACATTTTACAGTTGAATGACAGTTTTGAAGCTTGCTGCTGTCCTGTTGAGTTGGTAGCCTATAACGTGTTTGAATACACTAAAGCTAAGTGGTGTGTCTTCACAGTAAGGAGGCAAAGTCCCGTTTTTATTTATTTTTTTATCCATTTTATTTTATTTTAAGTCTGGTATAAATTAACCAATTGATTTTTGCCCAGTTTCTGCAGAGCATTTACGTTACACTGTCGACAAGAAACCAATACTCCACTGTAAAAAGTGGTGACATAATTATTACCTTGCAATAAAGAACTATTTCGACCTGATTTGACCCATACAAAATTAGTTTTGTTGGTATAAATTAATGTATTTAGCTTGATTCAGTCATTATTAAATAGTATTTCTGACTTGAATAAAACTGTTAATTTAGATGTAAACTTTTTTTTTGTATTAGCACTTTTTCAAGTCATTAATCCAAATTTTTAACACATTTTTTGCCTTCTTTTTGGACCATTAGTCAACCAGTTCACTGTAAAAACTGCAGGTGTTATGATGGTCTCACTTAATGTAACTGAGCAGAGTGCTCACTAAAAACCTATTCACTCACAGGTCATCTTTTTAAGTTCATTTTTTCTCTGATATGACCTAAAGTGGTGATGTATGAGTGGGTGAGCTGTTTACTCTGTAATTAGATCATTCGTTTACACCAGTATGTCTGATTCAGGCTGATTTTACGGACTGATTGTGAGAATGAGAGACAGGTATTATTGCACTGACTGCTTAATTGGCCAGTCATAGCATATTGCGTAATATTCGTTCAGTTTTATTTTTGTACTGTCAATTATTTTCTTTTCTGAATTTTGAGGAGGCGCTTGCTCCATTGCTTCCTCATAAAACGCCCCTGGCTGAATAAACATGTTGTGTTCCATAGTGCTTCAAACTTCTTGTTCTTACAGTGGTACCATGAAGGATACAGCATCCAGATTTGAGTCTATAGTCAAAAAACATGATAAAACACTTTAGTATGTTGTGCAGAAACAGGCCGTGGTGTTCTCTCTAGGCTTTCTCTCTGTTTGTCAGCTGGCGGGGCGTCTTCTAAATCCGTTAGTCCTCTCGTGTGAGGGGTTTAAACAGTGCTGGAGAGATTTCAGCTGTTTTACAGACTGCGAGAGTTACAACACTGTCAAAGAAGCCGTGAGAGACGGAGTATGTGAGAGAATCACTGTTCTTCAGCAAGTGTGCTGCTAGCAAGTTGGTCTCGTAGTTTTTTTTCTCGCTGTCTCCGTCATAATGACTGTCATCCATTGCATTAAGGAATTATTTATTAAGCGCTTCATCATTCCTGATGCATGGTTGTAAGTGAATGTAGCCAGATGAGCAGGCTGTTGTTCATGTGCAAGGCCTTCAGATTCATTCTCTGACCAACTGCTTTCTAGTCTAATTCTATATTGAATTATAAATTGATTTCTAATCTTGAATTATGTGTTTATATTTCAGCATACTTTTAGCTTTCAATAACTTTTGAACTTTGAACATAGTCGTAGCCCTTCAGCAGAATATGAGTTCAAAACTGCTAAAGATTTCATCTGAGCTTCGACCTTCTCTTCCTCTCGTTCTCTTTCTAACCCCCAGCTATGTATCCCTCTGTACTATCAGCCCTGGTCATATCCTGTGTGTTTTAATGCATTGGATTTGAGCCACTGCCACAATTTTCATTTGCTTTATCTTTACTCATCTTAATTCAGTCTTGTTTCCTATAAGTTTCAGCACTGTGCAAAGCTTTTCTTATCCATGTCGCTGTTTAAAGGGGTGGTTGACTGGGTTTTTTCTAGGCTTGATTGTGTTTATGGGGTGCAGTCTAACATGTGTTCATGCTTCGTTTTTTAAAAAACGCATTATTTTTCACATAATTTACCTTTATTCCACACCGATCTGTCCCTTCTCTAACAAACGCCTCGATTATTTCCTGTTTTTATGAAGCCCCTCCCTCAGAAATACACGATGGGCTCTGATTGGTTAGCTAGCCCAGTGTGTTGTGATTGGCTAAACCGCCTCTAGCGCG
>NW_015634502.1:804565-813569 GCF_001515625.1 Sinocyclocheilus rhinocerous
GTAGTCCCTTACCAGCCGTTTTTGTAGGCATTAAACTGCCAGAATTTATAACGATATCTCCGTTTGCATTGAACTTTCAGCGCTGCAACTTTGCAGATATTGTTTATGCTCAAACAGCAACATTACACACTAACTAACGTTAAAAAAGTGAAATCGCAATCAACCACCCCTTTAAATGCAAAGATTTTTGTCAATCTATTCAGTGTGTCTAGAAGTGTATTGCATTTATTCCAAATACAGTTCTGCACATATTAAAAGTGGCATTTAGTTACCATAACAGCGAGAAGCTTGTGAGTCCTGTCGGAGAAAGAGACTGAGTCAGCTGACTAAAGAAGTTATGCTACTCAGCATGGAACCTCACTAAATAATTGACATGTTTTGCCTTTCCAACATGTCTAAAAATATGCCAAGAAAGCTTTCTTCTAATGTTGCTAACTTAACTTAGTGAAAACAGTTTGTTGCATAAACATAAAGTCTTGCATAAACATGTTCATGCCCATTCTAGTTTTGGGATATGCATTACATTGTCCTAACTGAAGCCATCATCAAACAGTCCTCTGTCTTAAATGTATAGGATTCAGATTCATGTCAGTGGTTTTTGATGTCAAAGGACAACAGGAGATTAACTTTTTTAATGGAAATGTGGAAAAGTATGGATTATGGAATGGTATTTTGACAAGAAGCGATGGTTTAAAGTTAAAATGTCTTCATTTTAGATTTGTTTATTACAAACAAAGCTTTTCACTCCACAAGATATTGGTAGACTGGAGTTGTCTATATGCTTCTGGATTATTGTGATGTTTTTTTTCAGCTGTTTTAACTCTCATTCTGATGGCACCCATTCACTGCAGTGGATCCATTGGTGAGCAAGTGAAGTAATGCTGTATTTCTCCAAATCTGTTCCAATGAAGACACAAACTCATATACTGTACATCTTGGATGGCCTGTGGGTGAATACATTTTCAGCAATTTTTTGGGTGAACTATTTGTCAGTGGTTTTTGATGTCAAAGGACAACAGGAGATTAACTATTTTAATGGAAATGTGGAAAGGTATGGATTATGGAATGGTATTTTGACATGAAGCGATGGTTTAAAGTTAAAATGTCTTCATTTTAGATTTGTTTATTACAAACATAAAGCTTTTCACTCCACAAGATATTGGTAGACTGGAGTTGTCTATATGCTTCTGGATTATTGTGATGTTTTTTTTCAGCTGTTTTAACTCTCATTCTGATGGCACCCATTCACTGCAGTGGATCCATTGGTGAGCAAGTGAAGTAATGCTGTATTTCTCCAAATCTGTTCCAATGAAGACACAAACTCATATACTGTACATCTTGGATGGCCTGTGGGTGAATACATTTTCAGCAATTTTTTGGGTGAACTATTCCTTTAAGTTCAGCGTTATTGCGTTCTGACTGTAATAATTTATATAATAAGTTAATAACTTACATAATAAATTATGTCATATGATAGTCATTTACTGTATATAAACAATTCTGCTTTTTAATACATTATTTAATGTTTGGATTCAGCGCAATTGGATATATATATATATTTATTTATTTATTTTTTATTTTATTTTTTTTTTACCCCATTTGAAGTTTATACCTGGTTTCGGTTGAGTTAATCAGATTATTTTCCTGTTGTCTGGCTAAATTTAGAAACCTGAAATGGTTAAACTAAAAGATGTCATTATTTTTCTCCCTTGAACATCCGTCTTGTTCAGACAGATCTCTGGAGTTTAAAGTAGTGTGTTACTTTGTATTTTCAGGATTCTTGCTATTTTAAGCCTAAAACATTCACGTTGTCAGTGTTTCTCTCTTCTGTGCTGCTGAAGCTGTGATCCGGTTTGGTGTTAAATGACAGGCTGCTTGAGGTTGTGCAAAAAAGCGAGACCATACAGCGCTCTGTGCCGTGACAGGCAGCAGTTTCATTCTCCAGCAGTGCATTCTGAAGCTGAGCCTTTAGTAATGAACGCAAAGATGATTCCCAGGGCCACTTTAGCAGTTCTGGCCTGTAGCTTTAAACTGGAAGTGCTCTGTGACTGCCAAACACTGCGTTTTGAGGGAGTGCAGAAATGACGTACGCTCTCTTTGGCTTCTGATGCTCACTGCGTGAAGATTTGTTGTTTGCGGAGTGTGCAAAATGAAAGCTTGCAATGCTTTATGATCCAAAATAGTAACATTATGTCATATTTAGACATTTTAAGCAAGTAAACAAATGAATAGTTTAAAAGTATGTATTTGCAATACAGTAATTCATATTTATGACATGCCAAATTATTATGTATGCACTTGATTTATTAGTATATTTAATAGGGGTGGAATGGTTCAACTTACTCAAGGTTCGGTTTGTATCGGGGTTTTAGAGTCACGGTTTCGGTATGGTTCGTTATGCGCTATGTTTAGGCAAAAACTATACTGTCAAATAAAAATCAAGAAATAATAATAATCTATCTAACTACAAGCAACAGCACAAATAAATACAATAGAGTAAAGATACAAATAAAATAAACAGTGATTTTCATTTTTTTTTTTTTAGGTAGGTCTAACATTAGTTTTCAGGTACAGAAATTGAATAAAGTAATGAAATGTAAAACAGCATTGCATATTTCACTGTATAAATTAAAGATTAATCTTTATTAAAGTCACAAAAGCTATTCAATCAAGAGCAGTGCGTGATTTATTTGTTGTTGCTTTTTGATTAATATTAAGTACTGTCACTTTAAGAGAATGCACTGATCCAGTACGTACAGCCGGCTATGTCTGCTATAGGATACTTACCAAGACGGGCATTTTGACATAATTTTTGTGTGAATTTGTCCATTTAAACACAATACTTCAGAGAAAGCTTAATATTTGCACGCGTTCTGAGGTGCGGGTTTGCGCGCTTCGGATGAGCGCACGCACAAATCTTTTCACTGCGTGCGCGAGCTCGCGTCCTCTGGATCTTAAATGTTTAAACTGGCAAAGATTAGCCGAACCCTGTTTGTTTTACGTATTATTTATAGCAAACCATATTACAGATGCGTTGTCAGACTTAAGTTGAACCGCGGTCCTAGCGCATGTAAATAAATAGTAAATAAACATTTTCTAACAAAAAAGTAACAAGTAGAAAAAAAGAAAAAGGCACAAAGAACTTGTATGGAGCTTTTTCCATCTACAGATTTTTCCCTGACCTTCTTTTCTCTGTAAATTAAGGGTGCACAGTATTGCTGAAAAACACAATCACTACTTATCAGTCAGCTGTCCGTATGCACAAAGGCACAGATCCCTAAACAAGACCATATCTGCAGATAAAACTTTTTTTATAGAAGCATTTTTTAAAATTTGAACTAGCACCTCATGACTACACCACATTATGTACGAGAAGCTGCAAAAGACACAGACGCAAGTGGAATTTACAAAACATGGTGACATTAATTTTTAAGTAAATATAATGGGCGATATATTGCGTCACTAAAAATTATTGAGGTCATGTACATATATTGCGCGACAAGTCGATATATTGATTATTGCGACAGGCCTAGGAATGACACGAGGATGACAAAATAATGACATGTTTTTAATTTTAGGGTGAACTTTCCCTTTAACAACCTCCTGCAGTGACACATTCTCTCACTGTCTCACACCTTTACCTGCATGACAACAGAACTGCACATGCAGTACTCTCAAGGAGATTGATGATTCAGAGACTGTATGTTAACTTTCCATTTCAGGAGGAAACCATGTGCCTGTGACTGTGAATTAAGTCTAAATTCAGAATCCAATTTTAAAGGTGCAGAACAACTGTGTCAGCTTCAGATTTAAAGAAAAAGTACACTGAAAAATGAAATTTCTGACATAATACAGTCATCATCCTAATTTTAAATGCCACCTGCACTGCACTTTAAGCTCTTGAAATGATAGTTCACTGAAAAATTCTGTTGTTATTTACTTGCGTAAATAATGTATGACTTACATTCTTCTGTGGTACATAAAAGAAGGTCATTTAAAGGGAATTCCTAGTATGGACAAAAAGATGTGGAGATGTATATATATATATATATATATTCATGTTCCACAGAAGAAAGGAGTTTTTCTTTCTCTTTAAATCTCATTCATATTTGAACTTGAATTTGTACATATTTTTTCTTCTCCTTCTATTAATATTTTGACCGTCTGTATGACTGACTGTATGCAAACAAAGAATGTGTATCATTGTTTGAGCAGATGGACATGAATATTTTCTGTGAATAACATTTCAATCTGTTTTAACATATGGCTTCAGTTAATTTGTAACTTTGCATTCTTTGATGAATAGAAAGTTCAAAAGAACAGCATTTATTTGAAATATAGAAATCTTGACATACATTATAAACATTATAAATGTTTTTACTGTCACTTGATCAATTTAATGCATTCTTTCATAGTACAAGTATTAATTTCTACTGTACTTTTGTTAAATAGAAAAGCATGTGGAAATTCTGCACATTTTTTTCTTTTGTTTTTCACAGACATGCATTTTATTTTTCTGTTAACTAACCCTTAAGTACTCAAAAACATGTGAACGCCGTGTTTTCCATTTTGTGCAGTATAACAAACTAAAAAGGCTACAAAAATGAGTACAATACCTTTCTCTCTACATCTTAAATGAAGATCTTACTCACAACATCACTTCCAACTCAAGGCTGCTGATACTAGACTGATATGGTGGAATTACTGTAACTCTGAGCCTGAACTAATTAAGCATGATGATGATGAAAATCGATGGAATTGATGATAAATTGCTAAGAGCTGTTTCACCAGCCCCCATCTCCTGTAGCAAACATACAAGATCTGTTCCAAAACCTAGTGTGCTGCTTACGGAGGCAGCATTTTAAGACATCTCATGGCTGTTCCAGAAGGTAGGCAGCTTAATTATGCCGCCTCCTACTTTGTTTAGAGCAGCATCACATATATCCTTTATAGAGAAGGCAATTCCATAATACATTGCAATGAGCTCTGTAAGAAATTGATCCAAGATGGTGGATAGGGAGAGAGAATTATAAATAAGCTTATATTATCATAAAAATGATTTAATTGCAATTATAAAGTGTTTTACCTGATATTTATTTTTTCTATGTTTTGCTTTTTTTTTTTTTTTTGCTTTGGAGTACTGTAGTGTTAGCTTAGCAGTACGCTAGCACCAAACTTATTTAAAATAAATTATGAAAATGTGGTATAAGCATAAAACAGGCCTCTGCATGTTTTCTTGTAGAATATAAGTTGCTTATTACTCCTCGATTATGTATATATGATATTCACGGTGGATTGCTTGGGTTGTGGTCAGATCACAGTGACACACATAAATTGGTATAGATTTACACAGAACTAACTGACGAAACAATTAAATACCCTTCTAAGATCAATGGCGCACACTCCGTTTATGTTTATCAGACATTTCTCTTTTTCTTACAGCTTTATTTTAGATGTTTAGCTTTTTCTAACAGCTAGATGTTTGCAGGATGTGAAATGTTTTAGAGGTTGTTGTGGAATGATTTCTAAACATAATAAAGAATATCAATTACTCAAAAATCATGACTGAGGCTAGCAGAGTGACAACTTTAAAGTGCACCATTATATAGTGGCAGATGAATGGTATAGTGATATAGAGACATTAGCATAAGCCCACGATCATTTTATTGAAAAGCAAATGACTCTTTTAGATCATAAAGTTAATGGTGCTGCATTTTATTACTTTGTTATTGGTTTTATAGAGCAAGCTAAAGCTGTATTAATGTCTGCTGAGTCCTTTATATTTTTTGTTGAATTGCTAATTTTATTGTGAGCATTATGCATTTAAAAATCTGTTTTGATTGCCCCATGGACTTCTGTCTAGTGGAAGAATGGGAAGTACTGTATTGTCTTACTAACAGAGGCACATGATAACATTATAATCTGAGTTTACGTATTATCTGTATTTTAATGTATGCAAGATTAGCATGTCCTAAATTACAGTATGTTGAAAAGTGTTTGGGTGGCCATTCCTGGTGGATCCATGCATGCGTTTGAACTATATTGCAGAAACGCTTGCAAACGTTTTCCAAAGGCATGTAGCAGTCTGAGTGACACTCAATTAACAGCCATTCACTGACACGCAAGGAAATATTCCTTTCTGTCAGCATCTGCCCACGGACCTCTTCATGAAAATACACAAGCAAACAAATGCACATGCACTTTAACCTTCAGAAAGGGTTCCTTATCTTCTTCTATAAGGTAATTTATTAAATTAAAAACTGAAAATAAATAAATAGAAAACTGTTATTTTTATAACAGTTATAATATTTCACAATATTACTATTTTTACTGTTTTAGATATCTATGTGAAGAATTACAACTGAAAGCATCTGCTTAATGAAAAAATAATGTAATTTGCTCATCCTCATGTTGTTGTTCTCAGTATAATAAAGGTGAATGAGGACTCCAAAAAAAAAAAAAAGGGCCTTATGATATGTGCACTATAGAACTTCTGAAGTCAGTCAAAATTCTTTAGTCACTACTAGTAAGCTTTCCATTCAGATATTAACCTTCAGAGCCCTGCACATGACGTGCGGATTGTGGCCATATTGTGGCAAGATATTGTGCCTACAAATGAACTAAATTAAAACAAGGGAACAAATGGGTACAACATGGCTGCGATTTACCTAAAATTAGGGAACAAATTAAACAAACATGGCCAAGATTTATGTAATTAATAAGTTGTGAGAAGAAATACTGTATGGCCAGTGAGAATTGAGTCAATCAGTTCTTTTGTACTGTCTATTAATCAAATCATTCTGAAAAATTATGAATAATTCTGTTTTTAACATTAATAATAATAAGTAATTTTTCTTGAGCAGCAAATAAGCATATTGATGGATCATGTGACACTGAAGACTGGAGTAATGGCTGCTGAAAATCCAGCTTTACAGGAATAAATTACATTTTTAAATAAATTAAAATAGAAAACTGTTCTTTTTAATTATAATATTTCACAATATTACTATTTTTACTGTTTTTAATCAAACAAATGCAGCCTTGGTGAACATAAGAGACTTCTTTTAAAAACATTAAAAAATAAATAAATAAATAAATCTTGAACAATAATGTATGTTTCCAGGAATTAATCTGTATGGTAGTGAGCTGACCCAGGACTGAGGTGACATGTTTGTGTGTGCTTTTGTGTGACTTGCCATGAGAGGTAGGGACAGCACGGTTTGCCCACACACACATGCACCATGTGACAGGAATCCTACCACAGCTGCATATGCGTCATGAGCAAACACACACATACACACACATATCTAAAGTCACTCATGCTGATCAGTGCAGGATTGCACGGCTGGACTACTCGGCACTATTCCTGGACACACATTACCACACACACTCGACCTGATGGAAAGGAGAGAAAGTTTGAAGGACATTTATTGCCGTGTGTGTGATTGAAAGAGAGAAATGCCAGTTGTACTATGCTGCCTTTTTGTGGAACAGTATATTGTGAAACTGTGAAAATTCTGTATGATAATCATACGCTTAATGTTACAGTGTGTAGAGGTATACTATTTCGGTTGATTGCTGTTGAGCCGATTGTTTTGAAGCTTTGCTGTTGCTGGCAAAACTCAGCTGTTGCCGTGTTGGTAGTTACCAGTCCCCTGGTGTGAAGAGATTTGTTACGCAGAGAGAGAGAGAGAGAGAGAGACTGCATGTGTGTGTGTGTGTGTGTTGCTACTGTACTGCTTGTAAAATGCATCGGCACTGCAGTAATTGACAGTTCGTCGATGCAGTCATCTGGCAACCCACCGGCATGATTCTGCTGATCCCAGAGCAGCTCTTACGCAAACGCACGCTCCCTATCACACCGCTGCAGACATCATGTGTGAGTTTTTATTCACCTCCTTAGCCATGCGCTTCCATCGAAAGACTAAACTCCCGCACAGGGCACACGCCTACATGTGAGTAAAGGACTGAAAAAACGCAGAATAATGAATGTTAAATGTTATATGTGAAGATATGGGACAATAGTTCAGCCTGACCAATGTTGCTTTTTTATGACACATACAAATTATTTTTAAGTGTCTGATAACCGATGTCCATAATCAGTTTTTAATTATTATTTTATTTGTGCTGTTTGACAATACTAAATGATCATCGGACTATAACAGTAAACATAGTATGCAGCATAATAATGATAATGCACAATTAAAACAACTTTGCATAATAAATTACTATTGATAATGATAATCATTAGTAGTAGTAGTTTATGCAAAGTTGATTTGGTAATAAAGTAACATATTCAGTTGAAAAGTGAATATTGGTAAAAATGTATCCATAACCAGTTTTTAAATTATTTTATTTGTGCTTTTTGGCTACAACAAGCACATTAACAAAACATTGGACTATATTAGACTACAATAATAAAACATGCATTATTATTATGCATAACAACATTAACTTTATTATTATTGTTGTTGTTGTTTTTGTTGTTGTAATTTCTGCAATGTTGTCTTATAAAATATAGAACTGTTAACTAAATTGAAAAGTGAATATCAGTTTTAAAATTATGGTGAAGCCAGTTTAATTTATAATTATATAAATTAATAAATGTATCATTTATAAGTACCGGTTTTCTGCAGATATCAGCATGAACACGTTTAATAATTATTTTATACAAGTTCAGTAAAGCTGTCACGGGCAGGGTGTTCTAGAGATTAGGCAGGACGACGAAGATGACGAATACAATAATATTTAATAAATAGACAACAGGTAATCCAGACAGGGTAATCACACTTAGCACAGAGGGTAGAGTAGACATCAACACACAGGGTAACATTCACAATAACCGACAAACTCGAATACAAGAGACAGGAACAGATATAGGGCAGATAACGAGGGGCAGACAGGTGAGCACAATGAGGTGATTCAATAATATCGAGAACAGGAACAACCAAATAAGGACACAGAGGGAGAAACCACAATCAACAGTCCACAGGGGTGTGACAAA